>NW_006800340.1:454170-482030 GCF_000485575.1 Poecilia formosa
TCCAATTATTCAATCCATTGTTTGTACATGTCTGCTAAGTGGTTCTTTAAGTATCTCAATATTTGTCGCAAATATTTGTAAAAAGTAATTTTCCTTGAATAGATAAATTCTTACTCATTGCAATTGTAACCTGAACCTGACTGCATTTTTTTTTATACCCGGGATTCATTTTGATATATTTTTATATCTGAACTGGTTACAGTGAAAGCAACTGCTATTGTTGCTATATTGACAAATTGAATAGCATTTACTGAGATTTTCATCTAAGCTTTCTCTTAATGAATCTAGAAAGTTGGATATTTGTGAAAAATAAATAAATTGCTCCAAGTTTATGCACATTTATTTACGTCTCCTAGGTTGCTGATCTTTTCCTTATAGAACAACATTCTTGTCAGAAACAATGCTCTGTGTGGTTTCTTTTAAAGTGACATCGGTACAGACATGGCTGCCAGCGAGAAATTATACTTCCTCTAGCCGATGCTAATTCAATCCTGGGGTATTATTGTCCCAGCAATCTAATAAGTGAAAGTGCATTAACCTGAAAGCATATCTTTAGTGACTCCACTAACACATAAATAGGGCACACGTGTCTGTGTAACAATGTTATTGTCTCCATATGCATCTGTCATATTTAACATAACTGCATCATCTTCCAATTTGACAGTGGATGCTGCTTATGGTATAGCAGCTCTCAATGCCAAGGTTCAGATATTGATTAGCAGTCATGATTCAGTGTTTGTGGTGCAGTGAAAATAGTATTCAGTGAGTTCAGAGTAATGGATAATGTTGGTTTAGCACCTGTGGTGTTTTGCATGTAAATATGTTTTCATCATAAACACTTTGAACTGCCTCGTTGCTCAGATGTGATGTTCAAACAAACTCGCCTTGCCATTTGTAGACAACATAGAGTTTAATGTTCTGAAAGCCTTAAATGTGGAGAAACTCTTAGTTGTTTTCAAATTATGACTAAAAACAATGTTGTTTATTAGGGTTTTCTCACAAAGACCAAAGCTTGCTTCATCATGCCTGTTAAATTTAAGCTTTTATTTGTTTAATTTTTTATTGTAATGTGTCTAATTTTCGTGTGTAAATTTGAAACACTCACATGAGTGTATGTTATCTATTTGTTCCCTTGCTTTTCATCTAAATCACTTTGAAATACCTTTTCTATGAATACAAATAAACTTGCCTTTCCTTCTACATTTTTGCCGCGTCTCCAACATGACTTGTGGCAGAAGGCAAATGAGATCTATAATGGCTTCCGTTCAACAATGGCTTTCAGCCTACCGCTTCCCCATAACTACCAGATTTGTGGTACGCAACTGATAGTTGCGCTGTCAACAGATTTTCCCACACAAACTGAGGATTTTCTTGTTTACATTTGTGTAGACGTTTAATTTTTTTATTTTTTTGCATGATGCATTGCTCCATGAGACGTTCGGTGCTTGGGATTTTGTTTACAAAGCTCTAAACATTTGTTTGCTAATGTTCTCTAAGCAAAACTCCGAGGCTTTCACAGAGCAGCAGCAGCTTTTACTGAGATGAAATTATACAGAAGCGTAACTCTGTGTACTTATTATGTGAATTCTGAAGACAATTGACTGAACTAAATTTAATTGGCTCAACATTAAAGATTTATGTTTGTTAAAAACATACATGTATTATTTTCTTCCCAGTCTACAACCATGTGCTGCATTGTGTTGGTCAGGCACATAAAACTACAGTAAAGTTCATATGTACGTTATTGGGGTAGTAACTTGACAGAATATGAAAAAGTTTCTTGGATTTGAATATTTGTGTGAGGGACTGTATTATAAACGGACAGATAACATATATGCCAGGTATTGCAAGCTCTTTGTTTTCTTTAGAAATGAACGTATTTGTCAGATGGCATTTAATGAAAAACAGATGACTTTTAGCATTATTGATATAATAGTATTCTCACTGTTGTATTATGTTCAAACCACTAAACACGTTTTTTTTAACATTGTTTACTCTGAATCTTGAAAAATATCTTGCATGCCTTTTGATGCATATGACTCAAACATTTCTTCACAAGAGGCTTAGTCTGACCTTAAGTAAAGGCTTTTTTTTCTTTTACTAAATAACAAGTAAATACTATTTACTTGCATTCAAGCCAAGGTGTAGTGAACTCCAGAGTTTGTATTTCTTTATTGTTCATTCATGAAACACAAATAGTGTCTATGTGATGCTAACAATACCAATTTATCACATCTATAGTTGTAGATTACTGTATCAATGTGGAATCACCACTTAACGTGCTTGATCAAGAAGAAAATTACATAAATTAAGTGCAATTATTTTAAAACTATTATAATAGAAGTTACCGTGTTGTACAAAGAAGCTGGATGTGATTTTTTGTAGGTATTGTTTTATTCTGCCATCGACATAAAGTTTTAACCTTGTTGTTTTTTCTTAATCCAGTCAGGTGGTTTTCAGCAGGCACTCTAAAATATCTGATTCTGTATACATTAGCCAAAGTGGTTTATGTAATTATGATCTTTGCAGGGTCACAGAGAGAGCTGCTATTTACCTTGAGGCTTCAACGCCATAAAAATGACACCTTACAAATGCACTCGCAAGTAACCATTTCAGACTCGCAACTTTTTTCTTGACAAAGTTGTGCTGTGGCTGGAGAGCTCTTTAAACCTCCTGCATGTTCTAGTTCTGCATCGTCCAACTTGCCACATGTTAGTTATCCATTATCAGTTTTACACGAGTGAAAATTGCTTTTTTTTTTTTTTTCCACCAGCGTTTAGTGAGGTCAATGTTCATTAAAAATCTTAAATTATGTGGGGAAAGTTCACCACTAGTTTAGAAAGGACTCTTTGTACATGTTGCTTTACAAATGTATTAAGTGAAACTATTTTTACTAAAGTTTCTCTGCTGTGTTTAACACTTCAGTAAATGCCTGAGGGGGAAGAATGCAGACAGCAGTGTTAATGTGACTCTGAAAATAAAGTACATTTATTTACCACATATTTACCTTTGCACTTTAATTGCCCTTAATGGATAAAATTCTTCTTCAGTATTTCCTTTTTGTCTAGTTTCAGGGGGAGACCTATTACGTCAACAAGACTTTCAAATCAAAACTAGTGAAAACTATTTTTAAACCAAGAGACAAAAAAGGAAGTATATCCTTAAGTAACACTTCACAAAAACCTAGTCTTTTACCCAACAATAAATAAAGTTTATATGTGCCAAAAGTATCACTGAGCAGCCTCTCCAAACAGTAAGCTATGCTACTTCAGTCACAACACGGGCAATTAACGTTCAGTCAGATGTGTATAAGAATGTGTGTGTGTGTGTGTGGGAGAGAGAGAGAGAGAGAGAGGGATTATAAATATTTGATGTTATGAGTCTCAATACATGTTCCTCTTTCAGCTCATGACAAGTTGGGACCAGATATAATCTAAATAAATCATGAGGCCACTTGCTTATCAAATCAAACCACTTACCACTTATTCAACTTCTTGTCTTTTCCAGATTTTTTCTGGCTGCAGTTTATTTTTTTCTGATTTTAATCCAACATCGAATCTGTACAATTTCAGATCTGCCTTATTTACCACCGAAGCAAAAGAAAGATAAAAATATAAACAGTGAAGTAGACAGGTATTTGCCTCCTGACAGATTTCCTATGTTTTTTCTTTTTTCACACTACGTTGTTAGATAGCACATACTGGCAACATAAAGTAGTCTGAACGATGCTGAAACGCAAACCATTTTGCCCCTTCTAAAAAAAGTGATAAAAACAAAGTCCCAGTGACGTATCAGTCTAGAAGGAGTCACACAAAGCCATTTTCAAGGCTTTGGGTCTCCAGCAAATCACAGTGGAAGCATCATCTGCAAATGGAGAAAACATGGAACAGGACGGATCCTTTCCAGATGTGGCCAGCCAACCAAACGGCTGCGCTGAGAACACGTCTAGGATTTCACAGAAGACTGCAGGCCTCTCTTGCCTGTTTCAGTGTTTGGAAAGCTACTGTGTTTGTACAGCAAGGTTCAGCTAGACAATTCAAAGTGCTTTACTGGATGAAAACATTAAGATTACACTGCAGTGACTTAACAAGGAGGGAAGGCAAAGTTTTACCAAAGACTAAGCTGAATGATATTTCAGTTAGTGCTATAAAATGAACAGTCAAAGACAACTAAGCCTTGATTTAACAGAACTTTGTTTCATCATTTTGTAGTTTTCTATAATTGTGTTCCAGCTTAGAAGAGGAAAAACAAATGAAGGCCTGTTTCTCCAAGGTTCTGATTCTGGAAATACACAGGATACAAGAGAACTGGAAGATTGATGCAACAAGAACAACAACAACAAAAATACGTCTTTATTGGATTTCGGTACTAGACCTTTCGGAGATTGTATGTTCATCTTGAAATCTATGTCTTGTGAGATACATGGAGCTTAAATTAGGACTTTAGACTGGGACGATGTGTTCTGCTTTCTTACTTTTAATGAGGATTTGAGAAGCAGTGTTCTGGATCAGCTGCAACTGTCTGATTGATTTTTTTTTGTTTAGCCAGTAAGAAAGAGACTGAGCAAGAATGTTGAAGTGTACCAACAATGGCTGCTGAGCAAAAATAACACAAAAGCTCGCCTCACATTCTCTGAAAAAAACAACTTGGTAATCACCAAGATATCTGGAAAATATGCAAGAATTATTATTCTGCTGAACATTTTAATTTTTAGTTGATATCCTCTGGCAGTCCACTCTTACTTAGAAACCACTGTGGCCGAATTAAAACAATTTTGTGAGGAACTTTGAGCCACAATATTCCACAGAAATGTAAAAGAGTCATTGTCAGAAAAGTGGCTGAACAAGTTATTAAGTTTAGGGGGCACTTCCATTTCCACGACAGGTTTATTTGTTTATTTATTTATTTATTTTTTGTCTGGTTTTAAAATACATTTAATAGTCTGAAACAAAAATAAGCAACGACAGAAGCGATCTAAGTCTAGGTAAGGGTTCACCTTCATCAAGCTCTGCTGATACAAATGCTGTCCTTTTAAAGTATTTATCCAATTAACAGCACAGAAAAAAAAGCAGATGAAACCTTTGGATAAACTGTTTGTAGATGGATTTTTCATTAACATGATATTCCTCGAAGCCGTAATCACTTGTTTACAGAGAGACCAACAAGAAGAGGCAGTGCACTGAAACAAAATTTGTACAAACTTGAGCACAGATAGAAATGTGTCACACAGAGAGCAACAAGGCAGATTAAAAAGTCGGGCACCCCTGTTGGTATGTTCAAAGTGTTGCACAGTTGCATTTTATCGAGGGGGGACATACAAAATCTCAGCTCTGGTGACCTTAGACTTTCTAAGCTGCTTCGGAGTGCAATAAAAATCCAGCTTTTTGACTTTCAACAATAACTCATGAGCTTAGACTGAGCAAACACAAAGTTTCCAGGTTATTGTCATGTTCAGCTTGTGCACTTTGGAGCATTCGACCTGTTCACAGAACAGCAAATACAAAAAATACAAACATCTGATGTATCTCCTGTCATCTTTAAGAGGAGAGCTTCTCCCTACACTCACATGCACACGCTGACCTTATGAATGACCTTCATTTATTGTCTAAATGATCTGGTTTGATCAACATTTGAAGACTTATTTGTGTTGACATTAAGTCTGTTCAGCTGGTCCCAAACTTAGGCCCTCTCTTTTATTGAACCTTTCGAATATCCAAGGCCTAACAGAGAGGTGGAAGACCGCTCACGATATTTACTGTCAACTTTAACCACAGTGAGAGGTTTCTGCAAAATAAATTCATAAGGAATTTGATAGTTAGCGACTAGCTTTTGTGATTTCAAACAAAAGGAAAACTGAGGGCAAGTCACCCGAATTGCCTCAGTTCAAGTGAACTGTGTCTGCTCCCTCATTAGCATAAGCATCATAGACTTATAGCAGTCAATGAAAGTTCTGTTTATTCTGATTATGGCTTACAGCTTATGAAACCCAAACTTCAGTTCCTCAGAAAATAGATACTTGCGTAAGATCAACAAAAAGGTTTTTTTCTTTCTTTTTTTTAAAATATCGAAATAATATGGCACGGTTAGATGAAAAGAGGTAATTGCTACAGAAGCAGGTTGTTTACAGATTGTTTTCAAAGTTTTAACTTATAGGAAGTTTAGTTCAAGGGCAAAATGTGTGGTAAAAGGAAAAACTTAATCAATTAGAGTGACTGCAGCCTTGGGAAGATTGTGAAACAAAGTTCTTTCAAATGTTTGGAAAAAATGGAAATTCAGGAGGTGTGGACTGAAACCAAAACCTTAAAAATAAACCACCACATGGGACTTGAGCTCCAGCTGTTGCCTTACTTGTATTAAGGAAGTCCAGAGACATTATAATCATCGAAGCTGAGAAAAGGGATGGGGGATTATTTGACTGATGCTTAGTGATCCAAGTTCCTCTTTTCAACTGAAATTAAAACTTTTCATTTGAAACTCTGAGGTGCAGAATCTGAGAAGAAGTGAAGCCATACTGAGTCCAAGTTGCTTGAGGTCCCCTGCAAAGTTTCTATAGATAGTTGTGCTTTTAGGAAGCTGTTATATCTCTGTGTTAGACAAATCCATCCCCATAGTGACAATCAAAACAAGACTCTGCCAACATCCACCAGCACAAAGTTCCATTTGAGGCTCCATTGAAATAAATGTTGATTTAACAGGACTTGGCAGCACTCCACATTGCCCAGACTGTAAACACTTTGTTCAATGACCATAAGATCACTGTGCAAAAGGACAATAAAATATAAATAAAGAATATTCCTCTGATTCTGTATACAATATTTTCAGTTTTTGAATTAAATTCCTGAAATAAAGTTGTGATGATAGTGTTGCGTATTTAAAAGTCACTTGTAAGGGCGCAGCATATGTTAGCATGATTTCGAGCTAAGGTGTGAATGAGTTAAGTTCAAAATGAAAACAGCTGTGAATGGTTTTGACTTAACCGTCTGCCTCTGTGAATGAAAGGGATTGCTGATTTGCTGCTGAAATACAGTCCCACAAGTGCGAGTTATGCCTGTAATGTTTCCAGTTCGTGCCTGGTCCTCGCAGCCGTCATACCTCCGACCCACAAGGGAAGCGGTTCAATAGACGGCAAAACAAACAATTTCACAGAGTCAAGAAACTGAAACAGAAGCCTGAAAGAAGTGGATATTTGTAATTATGTGTGTGTTTCCTTGTTTGCGTGGGAAGCAGACTGGTGGCAGAGACCTCCAGCAGAGAGACAGAGATGGTTTTGTGAAGGCATCCTGACTTCTTCCTCACCACATATTGCTCCAAACAACTGGCAAGGCTCAAGCTGTGCAACAGTGTGAGGATGCTGAGGGAAGGAAAAAGGAAGAAAGCATGAGGGAGACACAGAACAAGAGAAAAGGATGGTGGGAGGGAAGATGGGGGGAGGGGGGCATCAAACACAATATAACAACTGTCTCTAATTAAGACCAGGAGGAATAGGGGAGTTATTAGCTGTCATAAGCAAGTTTATCACACAGAGAATGAGGAGATAGAGAGGTATGTGTGTTTGCGTGTGTTACAGGCTAAGGCAGAGGGGGGGGAAAAAAACTCAGATGGTTTGTTAATGCACTCCTAATGCATGTCGATGAATGTGTGTAAGCTAGATGAGGAGACAGAAAAGAAATTATGCCTGTGCTCGGCCTCTTGTGCCCACGTTCATGCAAGCAAGCCATAATAGCCGAACAGTGGTATTTCCCCCCCAAACGCCACAGATGTTATTAATACGCATGCAGCTGAGAACAGGAATATCTCCTAGCTCATCAAAAATCACTCACAAACGCATCATTATCAATCCCCATTAAACCGCCCCTCACACTCAGATGCAGAAGAAGAAACTCAGACATCTACCAGCAAACAAATGATAAGAAATTTACATTTTACTTCTTTTCCATCAAGACTGGTCTCTGTAACGGATTGTGGGACTTTTATACGGGTGGGAGCGCAGGCATCCACAAGGGGTTGGAACATAAGTAAAACTGTGTTTGTTTCTTTCAAAGAAAAAATTAACATGTCAGACAAAAGTATTTTTTTCTTTCTTTATGTCTTGGCATGCTGATCTATCACTGCTGTATGAGTCATGCAGTGTTTGGACAGAGTGTTTGTTTTCTACTCTGTAAATGCAAACATGGTGTTCAATTGAAAATAGTTTACTTAAGTCAGTTTTCACCAAATTGCCATCAACACTCAATTTTAGTGAGTTGCTTTGTGGTTGAAAAATCTCTCTGGCTCAGTCTGCTTAAACTGGATTAACTTAGAAAAACTTAAGTTTTTGATAATTGTGCGTTTTTTCTGTGTTGGAAAGTAGTTTTACTCCATAGTGCATGCATCCAAGTGCACGTGCTTTACTTGAGTTATTTTGTTCTTTTCTGAGGCCAGCAATGTCTCCCTGACTTGATATATACATTTACATTAATTATATAATTTTATATAATGTAATTTCTAAGAAATATGTAAACACACAGTCGCACACCTCATTATTTTTTCCCCTCTATATTTGCTGCAAATAAACTCAACACATTTTAATATCCCATGATGTTTTCCTTCTTTGGTTCTCTTTCTGTTTTCTTCTGTTAATTGTCAATTTTCCCCGTATTGGAGCCAATTTCCCTGCACTGCTTTTCTTAACACTCACAGGGGGTTTAAACAGGCTCACTGAGGAAGCATGCTAAACACAATAATTTGCCTACACTGATAAATGACACTGTACATTTCCTCCATCACACCTAATTATTTTACACTCCTTCCCTTTTTTTTTTTTTAATTTTATTTTTTTTTTTACCTACCACCATGGACTCGTATTACTTCATTTTACGTTTCAAGGTTTCTCTTTAATTCAGTTAATGCAATTTTAATCCAGTAATATTTCTTTGCACATTTTCCCACCTCTCTTTCATCTCTCCTGGCTGCCGTTCGCATCTTTTTGTGTTTGTTTTCGCTCTCACCACTCAGCCATCCCCTCTGCCTCTCCCTTGACCATGCATTCCATTACAGTGCAGCCTCCATTGATTTGCTCTCTGGTTGAAGTGCTATTGATTACAATGCATGCTCCACTGCTACTGAGCTCAGGCAGTACCACTGGGCAAAAACTGTACATACACACACACACACACACACGCACACACACACACACACAGGCACGCAAGAGCGCACGTCAATCTCACACATACATTTCCTCCTTTCTTCAGCTTTTTGCCTTATACTCGTATCGACATGAGAACATCCTGCAGTCTGCTAGATCACTACTTTATGCTCTTCTCGATCTAAACCTCCAGTAGACATTATTGGCTCATTGTGTACATGCTTCAAAAACAAGTATTTCTAAGTGCAATTCTTCAACTACTGTTTTTGGTTTTAGTGGTTTTAGTGTTACCTAGAATCTGTAGTGATGGGAAGTTCGTCTCTTTTTTTTTTCAGAGAGCCAGTCGTTGTGGCATGGCTCCCAAAGAAGAGCCAATTCATTCGGCTTCCCAAATGATTCTTTTCTTTTATTTTCATCTGTAGCTTTATATTTCAGTTTAACTTAGGAAAACTGAATGTTTTGTATAGTAAATGCTTTTGCATTCTGTATTTTTCATGAGAAACCTCATACTTGACTAATTTTGTGTGACACAAGAATTGTAGAAACAACTTGCTCTAGAGCAGAAATGGGGAAAAAAAAGATCAAATCTACTAATTTCTAAGGAAATAGTGATTTTATTTTTATTTTAATTTTTTATTTTTTGCCAAATAGTTGAAGTTGTGAAGCTACCCCATGCTTTAAATAGCCGTGCAGGAGTTTTGTGTTTGAATTCATCTAGCTTAACAGCTGAATTGAAGTCAAGTTTATAGTCCAACCTGTTTAGGAGAGTGGGGTAGCACACAGCTTTTTAATATAGCTTAACTTTACTGGCTATTCACGTTTGTTACTGGTTTTGGAAAATAAGTTTAAAGTCTGAAGTAAACATTAACGTCGCCAACACTTTACTCTCAACCCTCTCCGGCCAAAAAAGATTCAGACGTCGGAGACGATGATTGTGAGTGAGATGGTTTTTACACCCGGACACAGGGCCGCGATGAAGACGCCAACCTGGCTCTACTGTTTGTTATAAACAGGAAAAATCAATTGCAATAGCCACCCTCCAACCCAAAGAGGGCAGCACTAAGTCAGGTCAAAGCAAAAAAAAAAATGGCAAACTGTGCTCAGCAACAACAGATGAAGCCCAATTTATCTAACTTATCTGCAAAGAAAAGTTTATCTGGGATTTAGTTACTCCTTATCTTTCTGTTATCTGATTTGTTCAACCAATCGATTTTAATTGCTTTGCGACTGTGACCCTGTCAAAGCTTTGAGGTTTGTGTTTATTTGACAGACATAAAGTGAATCTTTATAAAAAGTATTCATCCTCAGATGCCATTTGAAGTTTTTCTTGTCAAACTACTTACAGACATACATTTTCCTTCAGTTTGACAATGTGTAATATATAGACTGTCTTTTAAACTCAGCTTGGCATTAACAAATGATATTTTCCCAGCTATGTTTTCTGAGGTTAAGTATACCAAAGTGTTGCTCTGCAGCACAGAAAAGATGTAAACCATTTTGACAGTTTTTTAATAAGTGTCTGGAAATTTGAATCGCTAACCTTTTTAACAATAGGCAATCAATAACTTGTAAATGAACTGCAGTCTCCAGTGCATAAAATCCGTCTTATATAGTAATCTGCATGCAGGGCTGCATGATTAATAGCTTTCACTTTATGTTATTTTCAGTGATTACTGGCCTTTCAAACAGCTGACGTATCAGTCAGATGAGATTATTGGGCATGTAGTCCCTACCGTTATGTCTGGCTTTCGGCTGATTTTCATATCTGTCAGACAATTAATTCAGGAGAGTGAAGTAGTTTGAGGTGCAGCTATCAGATTTGAGCATTGCATAAATGATGTAGAACCATCTTATTATACTTTTAAAATGCATTTTGCGTGAAATATTTATTGGGTCCCGTTTGGGCAGGGAGATTTCTTAGCAGAAAGCATAACATGTAATTTATTTCCCAATTATCTATATGTTGTACTTCATTTCCAAAATAAACATGTGTGAATCTAAATACAAATAAGTGCAAACATGTGACTAATCTTAAATTGCAGTCATTTTGAATTCATGAATATAATGAGATGGAAATGTTTAATATGGCTTCCCAGCAACAGCACAATAAATGTTAATAGCTGGATCGGAAGAATTATGTAAAATAAACTTTTGTTCCACTGAAAAGTGATTCTGATATATTGGGAAAGAACACATCTATAAATGAGGTTCAGTGAGCCCCAAACATCCAATTTGGAAATATATTAATTTTCTATTATGGCATAACTTTGTTTGCTTCAGTTTCACTAAAGTTTTGCTTAGACAGTGAATAATCTTTATCATTGTTTCTTGTTTCATCCATCAGTTTCTTCCTCGGTTTGAGTTCCTCTCTCCTGCACACCTGGTCGTGTTTTATGATATTTCCCACCTGCATCACCAGAATCATTATCTTCCTCAGTATATATAGCACCTAATGTCCCTTAGTTCCATGACTCTATGTTATCTTTTTTTTTTTTCGTAGGACACCTGGCTTTCGCGTTATGTTTTGTTTTGCCTCACAAATGATAGTTATGTCATCGCCTGACTGCAAGCCTATATTTATTATGTCTTTCTGTATGATTCAGTGTGACAGGGGTAACTAGCCATTTGAGAGAAAAGTGCTGAAAAGTAAAAAAAAAAAAAAAAAAAAAAAAACGTAGCCCTATTTGTACTAGTGGGTAATTTAGGTCATCTGTCGTGAGTTCTTTCCGCCTCTTAAAACAGAGAGTATGCTGACCATTGTTTTCTGCAGCTAATGGCCTCCTTCTCTCCAGACCGTGAGGCAATAAATAACCAGCCACACTGTGGATGTTCTCTGCACGGCTTCAAAGCGCTGTTCTGTGCGTCTATGTATCGCGCTCCCTCTTACATGTCAAGAAATTTAAAAGCTCCCCTACTGTTTTGAGCACGGAGAAAACTTCTGCACTGACATCGTGATGCTTCATTGATGCTTCTGGGTCGCTGTAGCTGGATGGAGTAGCCTGGTGGCAGCATTACGCTTGCACTGCTTTGTCATCAGAGAATTCAAAAGAGTGGCTGTAGGTTGACCTTATGCCAAGGCTACAAACTCATCACACTTGCATGTGTCTCCAAGTAGCCTAGCTTATTGTTACTTTCAGACCTGCAGTTGCTATCACACAACTGAAATGACCAATTTAGTCCATCAAAAATGAAGGTAACTTGTGCTATGTTCAAACACAGATTGATAAATGCCTCGCTCTCTGTGAATAGGGAGAAGAGGGCACACCTAAAATCCTTGGATTGTATTTACCAATACAGAGGGGCATGCAGTGGAAGTGATTTATGATATAATTTTATATAATTTTACAATAATCACAGTTTTACACTTAAGAGCCTCTGTGTGATCAAGTTTGGATGATTGGTGAAAAAATTAAAAGGACACTTAGAAATGTCCTTTGATGGGGAATAAACATTTTAGTGCAGATGTGATACTTGTTGTAGGATGAACAAGAAAGCTAAAGCGAAATGCCTTTGTGCTGATTACTATGAGTACCAGCATGCTTCCCTTATTACTGAAATTAGGTTTTATAAATTTGTCACAAGGTTTAAACAGCTTATGGGACCCCCGAGGCACCGGGGCACTTTTAATGCTTTATGAAAGAGACCCTAAGACACTGACTACTCACACCTACTTTATGTAATCCCTTAAACCTCTTGCCATTTCAACCTGTTTTTAAACCATACCTCAGTCTAGAAGAAAATTATATCAAACTCACACAGGAAAATAATAATGAAGAAATGACTCAAAAAAATCTAACTAACTGTTGACTCAGCTAAACTAGATTAAAAAAAAACTTACTCACTGCAGATTTTGCACCATGGGACTTCATTCATTTTTTAAATCTTCTTTAAGTTTGGATAAATAATTCTTGTGCCTCTGAAGTGAAATGAGGCTCTTCCCAATGCAACACTCTCTCACTGATTCCAAACCAATGCAGGCAGCATCACACACACACACGCACACACACCAGCCATACAAAATGCACACTTATCGCAGGGCAATCAATAGGAGTGCTGATGGATAACGCATACTGATGTACGAGCTGCCCTATGACCCGTAATTGAATGTGCAGGTTTCAGACACTTTATCATGATAGGGCCTTTCACTCCACAGCACATCAGCTGCTAAATGGTTGATAAGCCTGCACACTCTGTCTCTGGTGCTCATATGTCTGCTGTCAAAGCACTGGGTTTGTTGAGTGATTTTCAGAAAGTGCTAAAAAGCCTGAGTTTGTACTTCGGATAAAATTGAAGCGGTGTAAAACACCGCACATGTGTGAAAGTGTGAATGTCACGAGTCATAGACGTCTACAAAGGCTGATTTTCTTTGTTATTTCTCAATGAAAATGTCTGTGATACAAAAACAAAGAATGAAATATAACATCAGCGTGATATCAAATCCTTTTACGAACCCTGAGTTCACAGAACCAACACCTTCCCGAGGCTTTATTCTCTTTAAGACGTCTTCTGCTCTGCTTTAGCAAAAAGTTGCTTGCACAAAAGTTGTACAAGTTGTTACACAAATTATAATCTCTTTAAAAACTTCCCATAAAATAGCACCACAAATGTATTCAACGTGGGATACAAATTATGGACATAAAACACAGCGGAATTAAACTCATTAAAGTTCGATCTCGTGTTTCAGTCACATTTTCCAGCCTTGGTTGAGAAATCCTATTCAGCAAACTCACAGTTCTGCCATAAAGAGGGTAATTGGTAATATCTCTCTGCATTAGGAGCATTTCAACTAATCAGTTCAAAATCACTCAGCGAGAAGATGAGACAATGCAAACAGTCGGTGCTATTAAACAGGTAAATTAAAAAAAGAAATTAGAAAATAAGAATGAAAATAAATTTATAGTCGCCAACCCTTTCCCACTTATGTTTGCATCAGTGATTGAAAGATGTGGGTTTGATTATCGGAGGCAGCTTTCTTCTTTCAACATCTTTCTCAGCTTTTAATGGAGAAAGCTATATTAATTCATTACAGGTACATCTCAATAAATTAGGATATCATCAACAAAGTTACTCATTCAGTAGTTCAATTTAAAATGTGAAACTAATCATATTTGCTAAGGGCTATAGTAACTTTATATAAACTCCTTCTACTCAGTCATGCATTTCCACATTTTCTTTCTATTAACACAGATCATTTTCTTATAGCTGATCGAAACTCAAAATTCAGTTTCTTGAAACATAGATATTAAATAGGACAATAAAATAAGGCGTTTTAACACATAGGTTTGATCTTCTCAGTAAAAACACAAAGTATTTTAGGTGTAATTTCTTGTGCAAATATCTTTGTACACTTGAAATAAGAGAACTAACTGACAAGTAATTTTTCAGCAAGATAGTGGAGCCTGTTTTAAGTCAATAATTCTTGAATATTGATAAAAAAAAAACAAAAACATGCTAGTTCCACTGGCTGATGATTTCACTTTTTTTAAAGGTTTTATTGGCTCTAGTGGCCTTTATTTCATAGTTAATTGACAGGAAAGTTGGTAATGAGAGATGGGGAAAGACATGAGGCAAACATTGCCAGGCCAGGAATTAAACCTGCGACAGCCACAATGAGGACTAAGGCCTCCATACATGGGTTGTGCTTAACCCCTGCGCCACCACAGCACCCCCAGATGATGATTTCCCTTTTAACAAGACATTTTTTACCGATCTCCTGTTCTAATAAGTGAAATCAGCTTGTAGAACTTTTTCTAATTCATGTGATCATTTTTGGTGGTTTGGGCACCTTGATAAGTCTAAAGCTTGGCAGCTCCGTTCACATGAAAGTTCCAAGTCCTGTGGGCTGTAACATTTCAGAACCAACTTGAGCCTCTTCTGCTGGATCAGACTTCCTGGACAAGCCTTTGTTTCTTTCAATGAGCCCTGGCTGCAGATGACACCGTCTCTTAACTCATCAAAGTTCCTTTTCTGGACTGCTGCTTCTGATAGGTACAGACCACTGCATGCTGGGAAAACCCCCCAAACCCTGCAGCTCTGGAGATGCACTGTCCCTGTTGTCTAGTCATCCTAATCTGGCCAGAGTTAATATCCTTACCCTTCCCTGTTTTTCCTGCTTCCAAACCCACCAACTCTATAAAAAAAAAGAGTGTTTACCTGCGTCCTGATATCTCTCACTGTGTTATTTATCTTACTTGCAAGTGGGAG
The DNA here is from genome assembly GCF_000485575.1 of Poecilia formosa. Lineage (NCBI taxonomy): Eukaryota > Metazoa > Chordata > Actinopteri > Cyprinodontiformes > Poeciliidae > Poecilia > Poecilia formosa. Next base: position 469,499 of record NW_006800340.1, read on the forward strand.
TAATGATATAACTACTGTATGTGTTTGTGTCATAAAATTCCAGAACACAAGAATGGCTTCATCTGCACAATGTCTGGGATGCCAGCATGGCTATATAGCAGCACCATTCCAATCAATATCAAAACACTTTTCTGCCAACTGACAGATCCACTCAGAAAGTCCTTCCCTGATGCGATTCCAGACAGGTTGCTCCTTGCGGACTGCTTTCTCCTCGGTCAGGCTTAAAAGGGCTGAATTCAGCTTTAAATCACTGCTTCTGTTTGTCTGCCAACAGTGTCATTATCTTTTAAGTAAATCACTCTTTTTCCTGAGGACTCTAAGTGATGCAAGTTCATTGAAAGACAGCAAAAAAATAAATAAATAAAATAAAATAAAATACAACTTAACGTTGCATTAGCAGATCTAATTTAAATTTTTAATTTAGCAAGCAGTGTGGCGAGATTTGTTATCAATAGATTACCAGAGGTAACAAGGGCTAGTACTGAGCTCCCAATCAGATTCTCAGCATGAGAACAAATTTATAAAATTAGCATTTTTAAGTCACCACCCTGATGCATTCATGTCCCTTCAATCGTACTGATTGCTTGTTTCAACTTGTCTGCAAGGCAAGCCAGCTTGAATTTTTGGATATTATTATTAGTTTCACTGTCCCACACGAGATCAATTACTCAAAAGAAACTTAACACAGCAAAAAGAGCCAATCTTTTCAGATGTAGTTGTCTACTTCACTATGTCTTCAAGAGATTTCAGCTAGCATAATTTAATATTAATGTTCCTTTCAAAAAGTTGGGAACTTCGCAATTGGAAATGAGTTCTGGTCTTGGATCAGCCTGATGTCAACAGAAAAAAGAGTAAAAGATGGAAAAAAAGCACAATTCTTAATGCATTATTCTAAAACAAAATGAAAAATCAGTCTTGGCCTTGAACAAGGCTCCCTGTCCTTGGTTTTATATTTACAGAGGAAGCAGGCAGTAGAAATCATATTAATCATGTTATGGTTTCCTCACCATGCGTATGTTTGCTTGTGTTTTTGTGTTAGTCTAAATGCTGTGCAACCCTGGGTAGCATGGCCTTCGCTGTGTTGTGACGCATTACAGACCAACACAAACACACACTCATAGGATTTAGCAGGACATTTGGAGGAGAGTAAACAGAGAATATTTCATCAGCTGTGTGAGTTGGCAACATTTGGGCCTGCGGTAACACTGTTGCAGTCTATTTGTTCGAGGCAGTGAGTGTGTGTGAGCTGGAATGTGTGTGTACATCAGCGGTGCCAAAGCCTATGGTGGTGTGGGACGCAGACTCACCTTAGCTGGTTTGTTTTGAATAATAAGCCTGCATATAGCCTTTCTAATGCTCAAAAATACACCGTAGATGCAAGAAAAAAATTCCCATGCAGGAATGTCTGTTCACAGTGAAGGTATAATAAATTCAGGTGAAAACTGTAATGGGTTTTTCCAGCAAGCTGTATGCATCATACACACATATATAGATTAGGTGTATATAGTTTACAACTTTTTGTACCTGTCTGTAAATAAAGGTTGTTTAAAATAAGTTGGATTCGTCTACCAAGACAGTGATGATGTGCTAATGACGATGTAGGTCTTTCTTTTGGAAATATCTACTTAAAAATGCTGTTACTATTTTGCATGTCCTGTTTTTTTTATGATTGAGATAAAAAGCTGCAGAATAAGCATATTACATTTATCAGAATAAGCATATTACACTTTTCTCCTCACTGACAAAAGTAAATCAAACTAAACGTTCATTATTAATGTCAGTTACATTTGCCAAAATTATTTCTGGTAGTTTTACCGTATCATTTACCAAAAATACAGCAATGGGTATTTTTTTTTTATCATTATCTTTTTCGAAGCCAGACATTTAGCATCTACTTTGCATTAAGTACAAATGAAGCCTAGGCGTAAATTCAAACTGGAAGACTCTTTTCATCTCACCTGCCCAACCAAAGATATCGATTCCAGCCTATCGGTGACAGTCTCTTTCAATCATCAAGCGTTGCTCCCTTGATAAAGTCCAGCTGTTCATCGGCTTCCGCTCATTGGCTGAGCTTCACCCTGCCTCCTCCTCTCCTCCGCCTTCAGCTCGTGGTTTCTCCCATTCGCTCTTCACCATCCTCTCCACCACCACCAGCATCCAGGCCCAGGAGGAGAAGACGTCTCTAATCTTCGTACACAGTGGCTCATTCTCTCTGACAGCAGTTACCAGCACAACGTCTTCCTCTGGGTCCGAGCGCCAAAGACTTTCATTTGTCAGTTAAACTTTCTAATACCACTCTCCCTCTGTGTGTGTGTGTGTGTGTGTGTGTGTGTGTGTGTATGAGTCTTTCCAGGTTGAATTACCTTTTAAACTCAATGACTTTATGCAAATGTTTTGTGCATCCTTCCACAAGCCTCTCCTGATAGTCTCCTAAAAAATTTACTAATATCTCCTTGCAGAACTGGTATAACTGAATCAGGTTTACAGGGTGAGATAAGGGCTTGGTATCCAGCAGCACAATATAAACATAATGTTATAATACAGAATGAGATATGCCTCACTCTGAAGGGGTTAGGTTTTGGTTATTCTGAGTTATCTCTGCTGCTATAGACTTAGGCTGATGGAGCAAAAACTAAACACTTTTCCACACTCTTCTTTTGTAATTTGCATTATTTAACTGCTAACTTTATGTTTTCCCAGTTTTTTTTTCCTCTCCATAGAAGCTACATCTGGTCTGGCATTATGTCTGACGCCTTCCTGGAGTGGAGCATCAACAGAGATATTGCTGCCAACAACTAAATGTTCTCCCTCTCCGGCTATTAAATTTTTACTTTTCACTAACGTAGAAAGTACCTCTACATCGTCTCTTTTAGTGTATCTGCTCTGTCTTCTCAAACCCCAAGCTGATTGCGGCAGATGCCTGTTTGTGCTGCACCAGGTTCTGCTGGAGGTTTCTTCCTATCAGGACGCAACATTTGCTTCATGTACGTGGATGTGTGGCTCACGTCTTTCAAACTGAACCATAATAACATTCAAAGAAACGTCCTTGAATGAATTGTGGCTCAATTCAATATTTGAATAAATTGTCAAAAACAGCAAATTGATCACATACTAAAATGACTTGCAGGTGTTTTGAAAAAAAAAAAATGAAAAAAAATCTCTGCATAGCCTTAATGCTGACATAGTTTTGCAAGGTGTTTTCTCTCTTCTCCTTACCAAATGGGTCACATGGCAAAAACAATTAAATAAAATAAACATTGATTTATTTTGGAGGCCTGCTCTGAAATTAGAAATCCCTAAAGTGGGCCAAAGTAGAGCTTTATGTAGAGACACATTATTGTTTAAGTTAAAGATTTGTCATTTCTAACTCCAAAGAGAAGTAAAACTGTGTTCAAATTAGACATTATGCATTGTTTGCGACACTCATAACGTAAAATATTTAGCAATAATCAAACCTGGTTATGTTTTAACTGACAACATACCAGACATGCTTTGCTGTTTATAACAAAATAGTTGATTTGGAAGAGGTCACTGTTTGACTAAATATTAAAATGCCATTGCTGGTTGGTTAGTAATACATGGAAGGAATCCATGAAAACGACGAACCAAAGACTATTTAAATCAGCAAAGAACTGCTTGCGGAGTGAGCAGTAGTTTTGCTCACTCCGCAAAAAAGTAAAAAAGTAAAGTTTTGCACTTTACTTACTTCTACATTTTGCTTTATTATTGAAAGTAAGTTCATCTTTTAGGCTGTTTGTGGCGATTGGAGCTAAAACACTACAAGGTGTTCTGTGGACAGACATGCATCCCGTTATGACCGGTCAACTAGAGAGTAGTAAATACCATCTTTCTTTGTAACCATTCTTTGAGTCTTTGACTGCCTTTTTCCTTCACCTCAAAGTTACACACTATGTTAGATTTAAGTTTTGTTCATAATTAGGTCCCCTGACACTATCCTCACTGTCCAGCTGTTAGCGTATGCATGTGTCCTTGTGACATTAATAAGAAACTTGTGCTCCATTTATCATATCAGAAGTAGAATTCCCTTTTGAATTAAAGGTCTATGTGTCCTATTTAGTTTTTTTTTTTTTTTTTTTTTTTTTTTGTGGATGAGGATGTGAGTTTGTGTTTTGAGGTTTTTAATGATGATGATGATGATTCCTTACTGTAGTGAAGCGTGTGGTTCCAATAATGTGAGACGTACTGCAGATTTATTTTTGCTTCATTTTTCACATCTAGGGTAGATGTCTATCAGCGACTTCAACTGGAAAGAGGAGCGGTACACTTTTAAAAGTGATGCACTTTTAAAAGTCAATCCATCACATACAGTTAGCAAAGAGAAATAATAGGCTATTAACCATAGCAAGCATACAGAGACACAATTACTGCAATAATTTGCAACTCCCAATTAACAAAAAATGTATGATATTTCTGTTCTTCTTTCATTTGAAAACTTGTGTCATTTGAGTGACTTCATTTATTAGAACTAAACTTATATGGAGAGATAGTAACTTACACACAAGAACCAGAGAGGTGAGAGACAGAGGTTGGGCAGCAAAGAGGCTACAGCTGAGTTGCAAGTTTCCAGATAAATATTAACTCAAGGAAAAATATTGAAATCATAACTGTAGTGTGAAATGCCATGTAATATGCTTTAGTTAGTGGGAATATAGTTAACATGCTGGGAATTACAAAATAACTTCAAAATATTTTAAAATCGTATTTTCAGTGCATTTGTTTTTAGCTTGGAGAGACAAAGCAAGCGACACACCCTGCTGCTGGAGCGACGCAGTGTCACAGCTTGAATGGATCCCGTACGGATTGTGCTGGAAGAGGTTCGGTTCTGCATGAATTTACTGTGATCTGGTGAACAGATCTTGTGAATGGATCATTTTAAATGAATAACCTAAAGTGACTCAAACGAACTCTTATTCCCATCGCTAATGGTGCGGTATGTCTTACAACAGCAGATACAGTTTCTCAAAACCATCATTTGGCATAAAAATACAGATGGAAAAGAGTTTTAAATAACTAAAATGTGTAAGGGTTAATATACCTAAGAAACAGTGCAAACGTTACAGTAGAAACTTTTATTTGGCATGGAGGATCTCCTGATTTCAAACAACAAATAAACAAGAGGCAGAGGTGGAAACAGATGCATGAGGAAAGTTCACATTTCAGACAGAGATCTTGTCTGTCCAGTCACAGCTAAGGAAACCATCTTAACCGTTTTTCTACATTAAACTACTCAGAGAGAGAGACTTTGAGCTCTCTCAATAAAATGTACTGCCACAAAACAATGAGCAAACAGTACAACAATAATCACATAAATTATGACATGCTAAGACTTATTGGGGCATTTGTTGACAAACTGCAAAAACAAGTATCAATATTTATTCAGTAATTTGAGTGTGTTTTAGGATCTATTTCAGCTGTTTCAAATATTAGACGCAAGGCAGTAATAACAACAAACAAAACCATTATTTGCCATAAAAGTACAGATTATTTTTCCTTCTCTAATTGGCGTTCTGAACAAACCACAACAATGAGAATAGAATTGCTGTAACTTTTCCTTACTCTCTGTTTAATCTTACCCTGAACTAAGTCCTATATCAAAAGGCACTCCCAAAATGTCCTATCTTGATACACATGAACATATATGACATATAAAATAACATATTTTCATGAATATTATGAATTAAGATGAATTAAGTAAACTTCTATAGTCCCCCGAAAATTATTACAATTGTTTCTTTTCAGCTTGTCATGCTTCTCTCATCAGTAAGAGACCAGATGAGACAAAACACCGTGTCCAGTGATGGATCTTCACACGATGATGGAGGAATCGGAGTGTGGCCTTGAGGCAAAGAGATCCACTCCTCCCCACTGCCGCTATACTAACCCTCTTTTGAATTCGGTACCGACTTCAGTGTCTCAAAATTGCCAGCAGCATCCCTCTGGGTGTGGTGTTGTTTTATTTATTTAACTTTATTTGTTGTGTGTTTGACAGCTTTTGAAGCAAAGTCTTGTGGATGACCACTTTTCTTTTTTCTTTTCTTTTTTTTTTTTTACTCACATCAGTGGGCTTAGATCAGCAGTCCTGCTACGTTGACTTGTTATGTGCAACTACTGCTGACATTTGCGTTGGGAATAAGATTAGGTGCACTGTAGGTCCAGTAGGAAAGCAGTGAGTCACAGAAGGCAAGCAGAGAGAAATAAATTAAAACGTCTCATGATCCCTGCACAACTGCCTGTTGTCCTATTTATCATCATTATCATTAAAGGAACTGAGCAGCAGTAGACGCAGAGTCTTGGCAGCCTCATTGATCCCGCATTACTGTGAAGGGCGAGCTTTGAAGATGTCTTAAGATACAAATGTTCCTTTTTTCTGCTGCTCCTTTGAGATAAAATGCATAATACAGATAATTAGATGACGACATATGCATATGTTTTTATGTTTCTCTCCTTAAACTTACAAAGTGCACATGCACGCGTCAAACCAGCCAAAGAATAAAAATAAATCAATTCTGAATTGGAGCCTGGAAACTTACAGTGCAGTGTGTGAAGTCCCAGATCCAGCAAAAATTATATAGTAAAACAAAGAAATATACTGATTTCCTTACACACTAAATGCTAGTGTATCTGTACTGACTGGCACAGAGAGAGGATGTGGATTTATAAGACTCTGAGATGTTAAAATAATAATTTATCATATTTAACAATTAATATTTGGAGATTAGAGAGTACCGTTTCATAGAACAAAAACCATAAAGGACTGCCCCCACCGGTGATGTTTAGTTTCATTGCACTTTAAAATGTTCTTTCAAACATCACAAGCTACTTAATTATGGTTGAATATTAAAATTCTAATAGCTAAGGTTTAGCAATGAATTATTAATCTGGACTTTTAGACTAATAACAGCCTAGTAATAAGGTTAAAGTCAAGCACATCCTAAAATAATTTGCTGAAGAGCCTTTTGATTAAACTCCAGTCATCTTGAATAGAATAGTAGGTGGACCTTATCTGCCACATTTAGTTTTGTTCTTGTCACGCTTCCTTAAACCATTTTTGAACCTCTATGGATTTGTTGCAGGGCACATTATCCTGCTGAGAATTGCCATGGCAATGAAGGAAAATAATTTCCATCACAGTGCGTACATGGAGCATACCTTTGGATGGCAAAAGTTTTGCTAGAGTATCATACAACCTTTGCCGGCTTGCCTTCATGTTACTCATCGTGGTACTCTGAGTTCAACCAAGTAGTGCAGCTATGTTGTAACAGAAAACATGATTTTTAAGGCCATGCTGCCCTCTTCCATTGCTCTGTGATCCATTTTTGATGCCATCATTGTTGCTTTCTGGTGGTGGAGAGCGGTCAGCGTTGGGGCAATGACTGGTCTGAGGGCATCCCCTTGGGCAACAGTCTGTCACGCAGCGAGGCCTTACTATCAAAATGATGACTACCAAAAATGTACTCTATTTGTGATAAAAGAGAACATGTTCAATACTTTCACTGTTGACTAGCACTGACCGCAGCAGACTGGGCACACCCCACACAAGCAGCTCTGACCCAGTTATTTAGTCAGCACAGTTTATGCAAAGAGCTCTGATCTGCACGAGCTGCACACCAGGAGGTTCTTTTAACAAAGAGGAGGGAGCAAGTTGATTTTAATGTTTTCTGTCAGTTAATTTATTGAAGTGGTGAACTGGCTAACAAATGTTAGGACAAATTGTTTCCATAATTGTATTTATTGTCACATAAACATCACATATTTTACACCTTGTTTGCGTGTCCCCATCATGTGAAAGTCACTTGAAGTGTTCGCATGTTTTTGGCCCGGGAGCCTTTCCATACTGTGGGAGGCTCTTCACCTCAGACCTGAAGCTTCCAGCTGTCTGCCTGGCAGCTGATAGGTCAGTGCAGGGCACGCCCACTCCTCACCATGTGACTGTCTTTAACCAGACCGCCTTTGTCCAATAAGTCATGTGGATCAACATGCAAGAAAAATATCCAAATAACAATAAGCTCATGCAAATAAAATCTAAACTGGACATAAAAAAATCACAATAAATAAGTAAAGCAATACAAATATCCATTGTGACATTTACATTTTATTTTTGCTATGAACACATAAACTTGGAGTCAAAAACATTCATGTATTGCCAAATATAATCCTTAGAGAAATTATCCATGTCACACACTTTAGTTGTCAATGGTCATAATATTATGCCTGATCAGTGCATGTATAATCTGTTTGGCAGCTGGGCCGTACTAATCTAACAGGCAGCCATCTTCTTAGTGATAAAGCAACATGTTGCATGGAAATGTACATTTCTATAATTAAAATGTGCCGGTTTAAATAGGTGGAACAAATGCAAAAATCTACAACAGGTGGTTTGTTAAACAAACACAACAGAGGAGATGGAGAAACAAAAGGAGGAAAAATGTCTCTGTAGTATTGTGGGTGTGCCTCCATATTATTATTTGCACCTCATGGGAGACAACCTTTGTGATTGCTTCATTGCTCTCATAAATCCCCTCGATTTAAGTGTCTGCATTTCAAATGCTTCTCTCTGAAGCACTCTGATTCTGCAAGCCCCATAGCCTTGGGGCTAGAACTATTGCGCTCTAACTGGGGATTATAGGCGAGTATTTGCCATTTACTCCTTGTTATGGGTCTTCAGTGAAAGGCTCCATTTTCTATGTATAATATCCTTCCAACTATAAGGAACTCAGCTAGATTATTTTTCTGCAGTGATGCAACAGGAAACATGGCAAACAACTGATTGGCTTTGATGCAAGAAGATGAATATGATAATGATGACGATGATACGATTTTGCAGTTTGGAGCGCTGTGACAGGGAGAGATGCCCTCTTTTAGACACAGACAGAGACGGAGACGGAGAGGATAAAGACGAGGAAGTGAGAAATGCGGTACATTTATCAGCAATAAACAATAGCAAACACTTCCAACAGAGGGTGGGAGAAAAAAAAAACGGGGGAATGCAGGAAACTGTCAAAAAAGGCTAAAAGAGAGATAAAGGGAAACGGAATACAAACAGAAAAAAAAAATCGCAGTGGAGGCAGTAGATGTCTTTCAGTCCAGCCCTGCCTGGGTTCACTAACTGGGGACTCAGTCAATATTTCAATGATGTAACCTGTCCTAGGCTGATGTTGTACCACCACAACAATGACTTTTGTTAGCTTTTAAGGTCAAGCTCTCTTTTTGCCAGTGAACTAAAACAAAGAAGTCTCTGAAGTTCCCACATAAAATCATCCTCTACTTGTGATAGTTTGAGGCAGCCTCAGTATAATCCACAGAAAAATAAAAACTGCGTCATAGTCGCGTTTTTGAGAGTTCGCGTTGAGCACATGCGAGCCCAGACAGCGGTGTGGCAGCCACATCAACTTTGTTAGTTTTGTTGAACAATATGGAGATTTGTAGGGGTGAACTGCCGGTTCTTGTTATATTCAGTTTTCTCCTGTTTATTTGGTTAGGAAGGTAAGTTGGTGTCATTTGGTTTGTCTGTTTTTTGTTAGGTTAAATGTGTTCAAAGTGGATAGTTCCTTTGGTTTGTTGTTGTGGCATTATGGTTCATCCTGAAGTCCCTCTTCTGCTCCCCTGGTAGTGATTTGTAATGTTACATCCTTTTCTTTACAATGAATTACCAGATAAAATGAAATCTATTGTCTCTTGTGTAGACAGATCGCATCATGAACTGGGGGCTGGTCCGACTCTTTTCTCGTGTTTTTGGTAAGTGATTAATTCTGGGTGGCAAAAAGAGAGAAAGTGCTTATAAAGCACATTGGCCTCATAGCTGAGGAAAAACAAAACTTAATCCAAATAACCAACTTTTCCAAATGCAGCTGGCAATAATTAATTTAATAACCCAGCAGGAAATGCAAGAGAAAGCAAAATATTAAAAACACCAATTTAGTACGTACAATAACACCTTTCTACAAGTAATTAAAAAAGAAAATATACAGTAAATCTCAAAATACTCAAATAAAATAAAATAAAAAGAACAATAATGTTAAAATTTTATGATGGGTTCAAAGTCAATCACTGCTCAGACAAAATGTGTAATGCGTACAGGCAGTATTTGATTCTGGAAGACAACAGTTTCATTTTAGGGCAGCAGACTTCCAGTCTTAGCCTTCACTGTCCACTTTGGCTTTATTTGTTCTCCAAACTCCTTGTAGATCTTCCTACTCTGGGAAAATCTGAGCTGCATGGACTTTTGTCTTGTAATGGCCTCTCCCTGAGGCTTTGTACTGTAACATGTGGGTCATTCAGCTGCAGGAAACTTGAAATATTGACTGTGTAGCAGGGTGCAGTACCCAGCACCTGCTACAGACCATCCTATGACAATACAAAACAGATATGTTCTTGTTTAACACACTTAATGAATTACTCTTTCATTTAGTACATTGATATCCAGAATCTGAACAGTGGCTTTCTGTTCAAGATATCTTATATAAAGCATGGAATATGAAACAAACCATCTCAATATGTTTATCATGAAATTAGATAACAATAAAAAACATTGTTAATGATGGGGAAAATTAAAAGACAAACAGAGCTCTCATAAAGATCATCCCATTACCACAGCAGAATGAGCTTTGCAGTCATATTCAATAAATTAGAATATTAAAAGTTCATTTGATTTACTAACTTAATTCATTAAGTGAAACACATGGAATAGGTGATGATCATTATGATAATTTTTGAGTTTATGACTGATGAAAACATGACACTTGACGTTAGAATATTACATCAGACCAATAAAAAGTTAGAAAGGAAGAGTTTTCCTGCTTTTTTGCCCTGCTCTGTTTGCTCTTCAGGCTGTATGAAAACTTTTGCCAGACATGAAGTGAGCAGCCACTTTTAAATTGTTTGGTAGCATTTTGGGTGCTTGGTAGAAAAAAACTATCAAAACTTTGACAGCACACAAACTATTAGCTGCTAACTATGCTAACGTAGGTGAAGGTGTCCATCACTCTACATGAAAAGGCTATTTTAACTCTAAAAGGGTACCAATTTCATTGAGATAGTTCTGTAATTATTCCTATGCAGAACAAAAATTAAAATACCTGAAATGAAACAGGCTGGACGATTCTGCTCTGAACTTAAAACAATGTTAGAAATTAATAATAAATGTAATCTACTTGTGAAAGCCGAAAAGGGAAAACTGTTAAAACGTGACTGAGTTAGTGTAACAGCAAATTCTGTTAAAAATAGTTTTGTGTGTAAAAGGTTTATTTATAAATGGGATTTTGTTTTCCCACAATACACTGCTATGGTCCTGTTTATTTCTCATTGTCAGCTGAATATTTTCTATCGTCTGATAAGCGAAGCGTGTCACCGAGGAAGATTCACTCAGTTTGTCCATCCAAATGCTTGAAATGGTCGACATGGTAGGAAACCCAGTTGTGTGTTTGGACTTAAAAAAATATATTTGATCACTTCTCATTACCTAATAAGCTAAAACTACTGAAAAATAATTTGAATGCACCCAACAATTCCACTTCACTGTCAATTTAGACAATTTTTGCAATAATCTCCCTTAATTCATTTATACCACGTCTTAGTACTTTGAGCTGCTGTATCTTGTCAGTTTTGTGAACTTCTCTCAGTAAGGCTATGCAGCTGAAACCCCCCTTCAAGTTGTCTCTAAATAAACCACAAGCCATATTTTCAAACTAAAGAGAACATGTCAGCATGTGCAGGAGTATGATTCATTGATCTGTTTTTAATAGTTGTTGGAAAGTACAGAGGTATGGAGAGCTCTGGCACAAATGACTAAACTAAATCAGGTGGGATACAATTTATCTGTTATTTTTTTATGGGGATTTTTAGGATGTGTTGACCATAAAAAATATAGAAGATCAAAAGCCATAATTTTTACACTAAAATCAATCCGGACCAGCCACCGTATTTTTCTTGCTGCACTTGCTCCGCATTCGGACAGACTTCTGAAATGTAAGATTTTAAATATTTATCTTTTCTTTCTAAAAAGATTGCTTGCAAGAAATCAGCAAGAAAGCTAGAGGACACAATCCTCACACACACAGCAAAACTATGCTGACTCACATATCTCCCCCCAACCTCACATGAAGTATGGATGTGGCCTCTAATCGCAGAAGCTGACCTTTGCTGCAATACAGCACCTCTGGCTTTCATTGTGTACCAGATTTTCTCTTTATGTGCATCATTCTGCAAACATGTCATTTTTGCAGATGTAACTCGCATGATCTACGTGTGCACATGCAGGTATCAGCTAAGATGGATTGTAGCATACCTGGAAGCTTTGATTAACTGATTGCAGTGGTCAGGCCATGACCAAAAGGTGCTCAGGCTTTTACAAATCATAGCACTACCTCACATGTTTACTCAAGGGAAAAGTTGCTTTCTTCAGTGCTGGATTGTGTAACAGGGTTTTATTAGATTTTGTAGCTCATTTCTACACTGGTGTTTATACTTGCATCTTAGATGTGGAGTTAGATCTTGTCTATGTATATATAAGGGA
>NW_006800341.1:0-4030 GCF_000485575.1 Poecilia formosa
TGCTTCAGACACTAGGAAGTGTCTGAAGCACTACTTTTTTTCCAAGCATTACTTTCAATTGACATTACAAACAAATCCATTTTTGTGAGACAGACAAATAAAGAAAAGCCTTCAAAATGTCTAAACCTCTACACCGTGTGAATGAGACCAGTTTTTAGCAGCTGTGCTCACCTGGAGGAGGTTTAGGAAGCGGCCGATCCGGAGCTCTCATCTTTGTGCCTCTGTTGACTTTGAGGCCCGACTGTTTTATCGCAGACGCAGAGTGTGTTGGGCCAACAGGACGTTTGGGCTGGACAGAAAGAAAGGAGCCATGCTGTGGAAATTCTTTGTAACGTGGGTGTTCATGTGTCAGGGTGAGCAGCTGCTATCGATCTGTGCCTGCTTGGTTCAGGCAGGTTGGAGTTTACCTGTGGAGCAGGAGGATTGTCCATCTGGGGTTTGAGGATCTGTAAAGCTTCATCACGAGGCGTCTGCTTCTTCTTGAACTTCCCATCTGGTCTCCTAAACAAAACGGAACATCACACTGGAAATCATTTTCATGATTTATCTACCAAAATATCTATAAGCTACAACACCTCCACATTTATTTAAAGCCCTAAAAAGATGCAGAAAAATCAGTTTAATAAATTAATCTTTAAGTGAGTAGAATATTTCTAATTTTACAAAAGTACTGTTTAGTAATTTTTTATTTTTTTTTTTACAAAGAGTCACATCCAACACTTATTTGCACCCCTGCTGTTAATAACTTGTACAGCTCATTTTCCCTGGTAGAAAAGCTCTCTGTCTTCTCTTATAACATTTGTCAAGGCTGGAGCTCAAAGCCTTGTTCAGACATCTGGTTGCTCACTGATCCTCTCCTCCTTTCTATAGGATTTCACTCTATGGACTGGACGGCTACAGAAGAAGTTTGATTCTGTGCCTAGAGAAGCATTTCTGTGTTGAGTTGGAGCCATGCTTTATGTAATTATCCTTCAGAGAGACCAAGTGGAAAAACTCTCTTTAGCTTTGAGTCTCTGTGTGCACGTGTGTGTGCGTGCGTGTGTGTGTGTGTGCGCGCATATAAACTGACCTTTTGCCAGCTGGTTGTGGTTCTGCTGGTGGAGATGGGGAGTTATATCCTCTGATAATTGCTTTAAAATAACAAAAATTTAAATACATTTAGTCTTTTATTTTTCAGGTTCAAACACTAACTGAAGTGCCAAGATATTGAAAATATGCAGAAGAATTATTTAAGGAACTGTTCCTTAAATAATGACTGTTCAAAGGAGTCACCTTGAATGTCTTGGCTGGGGACGATGTGATCTGCAGTCTGAGATGAATACTTCACCACTTCTCCAGCAGGGGGTGGAGGAGACGTCCCCACTGGGGCTGACACACACACACAGACACACACACACACACACACACATACACATGCACTCAGTAACATGCCAAAGTGACACAGATGATTCTCTGTTGTGCTTGGATCACTTCAACGTGAATTTTATTTTTTGACAAGATCTGCTGCCTCTCACATGCTCATACCAAATTTCCTGGCCGGTTCCTTGTTAGCCAGGACGCCTGGAGCTTTTCTTCCAGAAACACCGTCTACGCCTGAGTGAGTCTGAAAAAAACAGAAGAAAATAACAGAAATCAATGAGGATTTTCTCAACTGGTGTTGGCAGTTTGTTGGAGCAGTAGGCAAAAGAATAACAAGCATACATTAGCAACAAATGTATTCCTTCCCTTTGAGCTTTCCACATTTTATCTGTGATTCCAAATCAAAAGTACAACATAACTGCAAAGTAAAAAGTAACAGATAGAAACAATTTGGTGTATATTTGTGTTCAATCCCCTTTATTTTCATGCCACTAAATACATTCAGAGTAACCAGCTGCATTCATTGACCTTATTAATGTACAGAATACTCCTTTGTGCAGTTTTATTACAGTTTAAATACAGGTGTTCTATGCAGTCCCAAAATAGTTGTTAGAGAACATTAGAAAGATTAGGAATAAGGTTAACAGAAGAAGAACTTAAATCAGAGAAGCAGCTAAGAAGCCCCCGCTAATGGCAGAGATCCTCAGGTGGATAGATAAGCCAATGAAACAAAACACACTATCCTCACTATGAAACATGGTGGTGGCAGCATTATGCTGTGGGGAGAATTTTCTCTAGTAGAAACAGAAAAACTTGTTAGAGTTGATGAGAAGATGAATGGGGCTAAATACAGGGCAGGCCTGGAAGAAAGCTTGTTAGAGGTCACAAAAATCCAAGCGAGAATCAATTACAAGATTTGAAAATTCCATCAATCTCCATCCAATCTGACTGAGTTTTAGCTATTTTGCAAAGAAAAATGTCCAGAATTTCAGTGAGTTGTATGACGGAATATAATAAATAGGACAAAAGGTCAAGAGGTGTAAATATATTTTCAAGGCATTATTGCAACAGAAAACTGTCAGAGCTAAATTTCTGCCCCGATAAAAATCAATTTCTTCCTCCCAATAGCCTTAAATAAAGGATTTATTCCGCCCACAATACAAAAACTGCATCTCTTTTTCAGTAAGCAGACAATGCAAAATGTCAGTGTAAACTGTGTCAAAGTCTCTGACCTGTACAGCAGGTTTAAATGTTGGTTGTGCTGGCTCAGCTTTGGAGGAGCTGAGATGAGGGTCACGGTAGGCGGGCCGACTGTGCCGCTGGGCCCGAGGCTCAGTCGGGGGATCAGCAGGGCGCTGAGCGTTTGGCTGTGATTCAGTGTGATCCCGCTGAGCAGAAGGAAAATAAGGGCTGGGGGGAAACACGGCTGCTGCGTAGGGAGTCGGAGTGAAGTTAGCATAAGGGCTCGGCGGGATGTTTGCATATGGACTTGGAGGTATGACAGCGTATGGGCTGGTGAGGGCATGATGGGGTATGGGACTCATTGGAGGGCTGGTGATGGGGGAGGTTGGGGGACTCGACACAGGACTGCTGACCATTGCCATGGCTTGCATGGTCATCTGCTGCGCCTGAGAAACAAGAAAATGACGCATGGAATCAAACGGCAGCAGCAGCAGTGACACAGATAAACAGACAAGAATCCAAACGGGGGAGTTACCATGATGACGGCCTGCTGGTTCACAATCGCCTGCTGCTGCTCGGCCAAAACAGCTTGCTGGTCTTCTAGAGGAGAAACAGCAAGTAAACAGGATGAAGGCATGGAAACTCACACTTGACTGTTTGGTGTGTTTGTGTTTTACATTTTTATTGTCATGTCTGATACAAACCAGGTGTTACAGGTGCCACAGCAGCGACAGGAGGCGACATCATGCCTCCCACAGGAAGGACTCTCACAGCTGCGGACACAAGCACAAACAAACAGCTGACGTTTGACAGATTCAATGTTCGTCCGTTGAGCTCACAAGATTTTTAACCAGCTGGTAAAGTATGAAAATGGGAATATTTAGCATGTTTTTGTGTTTGTTGCAGACCTCCAGGTGGAGGTGGGTGGCCAGATGACTGCCCCGGCTGTTGCCACTTCCCACCGACGCCCCCGGCCCCCTTCATCCTGTGTGACAGGCCTGCAGTCAACTCTTCTTCCTTAGAAAAGAGACAGTCTTTAAATGTACAAAAATCTGAGTTGTATTTTTGTACTTTTTTCATCCATTATTATGTTTTTATCACATCACCTTCAGACCGTCTGTCTGGTTTTTTAATGGGAAAGTTTTATTTTTAGAGCTATATTTTTGTTCATGAGACTGAATGTATGCCAGGACATACAGTGTGTGCTGCCAAGAAGACCAATTCAAAGTTCTTTTTATCATCATTATTTTGATAAATATAAACAAATGTGATAAAAGTTTAGGTTCAGACAGATGAATACAATGTAGGCAGAAAATATAAAACTACAAGACGATTTCTCTCTTTTGGAAGCTGTGTCTGACAGTCAGACTCAGGGCTGTGATCGCTCTTTATGTGCTAAACAAACACTTTTCAGCAGTGGGCTCAGCACGAAGCCATTTCTCCTGCTACAGATTGACTCTTGCGTTTGTATCAGATGTGTAGCAGGACA
>NW_006800341.1:11816-50550 GCF_000485575.1 Poecilia formosa
TACATGCTAATTCCTGTCAGCTACATCCGATAGCAGAGTTGGACAGAGATCGGTCCAGTCTGGTCAGCTTTCACAGAAAACTTTTATCTCAGTCAACAAGCCCAGTTTTCTTCAGTTTTGAAAGACTGAACAGGTGAGGTATATTGTCACAGACGGAGGTCATCACTTTCCAAAGTCATGATTTTAATGGATTGCTGTTACATTTTTTGTTTCTCAATATTCCCACCACCATGATCCTACTGGAACAGACACTTGTTTTTTTAAACACACATTTTAGTACAAATGTCCAACTTGTAAATAAGATCTGTCCTGTACCAAGAAAAGGGATACCATACAGTGTAAAAGTTTTTTCGTTTTAATTACTAAATACCAGAGTTTTTGACTATGACAATAAATAATAAATATGAACAAACAATATCACGGAGAATCTATAAATAAGCTACCAAGACATCCCAAAGGAGCGACTGCCACAGAAACGGGTCCAAATTCTTCACTTTCAGAGATTTTGTTAATAGTTTGTACTTGTATGGCGCTTCATTAAGCTTCATACTACATGTATTCATTCACGTTATGTAGTCTACTGTACTCTGACAGAAGTGAGTCCTGCAGCAGGCAGGGTAAGTGGGTGAAATGTCTTGCCAAAGGACAACCACAGAGGCAGACAGAGTGTGAATTGAACCAGCAACCTACAGGTTGAGGGACGAACTCCTACCACTGACCCATCAGTGGTCGGTGGTAGGAAAGGCAGAATTTGTCCAAATCAGTTATTTTACTAATGCAAAAGTAACTATCCTGAAACTTTGATATTTGCTTCAGCTGTTTTCTTTAACACTTCTGTCAGTCTGTGTCATTACAATATTAGCTGAATTTTAAAATCTTTAAAAACTGCTGAGGTTTTTTTTTTTAATAATAGTTGTACAGTCAGAAACTCCCTCTAGTTATGTACTTTAATTGAGAACTTTAGTTTCTGACCAGATCTGACAATTTAGGAGGAAAAAATCTGAATCTGACTGTACCAGGCAGGGATTCTTTACTAGAATAATTTCAAGAATTTTAAGAAGTTATGATTGAAGTTGAAAATGTATTGAAACAAATATATTGAAATGAATATAAAAAAATGTCTATGTTTCCCCCCATCCAGCTGTGAGGAAACTAGCTTAGTTTTTCCCAACATGTGTAATACAAAAAGCTTTCCACTGTAAGAATTTGGTGCCGTTTGCTCTTGCAGTAATTTATATGGGTTAACAAACTGCAGTTTTATATCAGCTGAACTGTGTTATCTTTGTTGTTTCTCCTACATTCAGTTAAAGTGTTGCATGTAAATTTGAAATGCTAAGTTGTTTGGTAAGTGTTGCTATAATGACTCGAAAGTCAGCGCTAAGAGAAAATCCAAACAAACCAACAAACTAAAAACACATTCATCTAAAAATTGTCAAGTACAAGAGTCTGAACGAAGAATAAGAGTATATGTCCACTGAGAGGGACCAGATATTCATTTTCAGCAAAAGGATACAACTATTTTCTTTGTTACCAGAAAAATTAAGCTAGAGCTTTACACTGTTCTGTGTCATAAAGTAGGTTTGCTTCAGATCAACTCTAGGATCCACAACACTTAAGAGCTTCTATAGGCAGTGACAGTAAATAGTTGATAGTAAATAGTTGATGGTAAACAGTGTCAGGATGATGAAGTTATGTAACATACTCCAGCTCCATCCGACAGTACAGGGTCAAACAGGCTGTCGAGATAACGATCCATCCCTCTCTGAGGCTCTAAATCTGCCGGGAGGGAAGAGGAAAGATGTCTTTAGCTCTCCTACAGTCAACAGGGAGGAGCTGGTCTGTTGGTCTCAGTAACTCACCTTGGTTGAACCGATCAGAGTCGTATATGGCTGAAGGACTGACGTCATCGCTGATGTCAAAGCCACCCCCCAACAGGCTTCTGTCAAACAACAACAGATGATAGAAAGATGGTAAATCCAGCAGGAATGAAGGAGATCAATGCAGAACACCTGAAGATGGAGGGTCTCTGCCTAACAAAACACTTAAAATGAAGATTACATTAATGTTGCTTTGGTTTATACCTGATAAATGTCAATCCCTTTATACTGATCTAAACTAATATTGGAAGAAAATTTCTGGTTCTTCTCTCTGTAAATAATTTACAACAATAGTTTTAATGAAATGGTCACAGAAGTAAAACAATTCTGCACATTCAGTTCAGAAAAGAAAGAACATTCTCTTCTTATTCCAGACTTTTCTTTATAAGGATATACAAATAATTATCTGGTGTTTAAGGTGCTATTTAGTGCATGCTACTTCAGCATTTTCTGGTAGAGAGTAAAATTAATGCTTTCCTTAATTATAGTTAATTTGTCCAGATGCAAAATCAGCAAAACAGCCCAGAGCATCACACTGCCACCACCAGGCCTACATATCAGTGATCTTCTTGTTAGTTTTACACTAACTAAATGTTCACAGATGTTTTTGTTCTGTTATAGTTCACATTGTTTGATGTGTTGTTGGTGTCAAGGTGACTAAGGAACTCAATTATCTTGTTACAGATGCAACTTATCAAGCTAAAAATCCTCATCTAAATGTGAATGAGTTGAATAATCTGAAAGGAAGAAGCAAAGAGCAAAAAAAGCAAACAAGAGAAAGCAGAGGTCATCCACCTGTCAGACCTGGAACATCAAAAACTGAAAAATATGGCATACTTTTTTTAGTTCGTTTAAAGGAAGTAGTAAAAGAGGACTCGCAAATTTAATTGGTAATAAAATCAAATTTGAAGATCTAAGAGAAGTAAAAGATAAAGAAGGTGAATATGTTATGGTTGTAGTGAAGCTGGAAGAATTTCTGGTTACATGACTTAATATATATTCCCTCCACTCCCCGAGACAAAGAAGCATTTTTATAAATTGATATTTGATAAACTTACACAGGAAACAGATGGAATATTGATTTATGGAGGGGACTTTAATATTGTATTAAACCAGTCTTTGGACTCCACCAGTAAAGCAAAAAGTAGTAAAGCACTCATCCTCATCCTCATCCTGGATATTTATGTACATATCCAGGTACATAAATACATCTTAAAGGAATTGGGGGTAATAGATGTCTGGAGAGAGAGTTAGCCACTAGCGAGAGATTACATGGTCTATTCTGCCCCACATTCAATCTATACAAGAACAGATTTTTAATGAAAGCAAAAGATAGATTTAGAATAGTAGAATGTAAGATAAGGTTAATATCACAACACTTGATTTATTTTCAAGTATTGTGTCCAGTACTTGAAAATAAATCTAACTCTGAGGATCAAAAATACAACTTGGAGGTTGAATTTGATAATGTTACATGACCAACAGCTAGTGGAAAAATAAGAAAGGAAATATAATGAATTTCATTTCAACCACACATATATTCCAATTCTAACTAGTCAAACAGTAAAGTATGCTTAATTAATAATTAAAAGTTATTAACTTTTAATTAAAAGTTAAAAGTTTCTGTCTAAGGAAGCCCAGCAGAATGGGCCAAAAACAACAACTTCTGTCGAGCAGCAAAAGATTTGACACAGAAACTTTTTCTAACAAAGCAAAGATCCAACTCATATGATGTATCCTAAAAATAGTTTTTACCCCACTGGTTTTTGTCCAGCCAGGATCACAAAGTCATCATTTTAACAGCTGGCTAGCTTCATGGAACGTCATTCATTCTGTGTGAGTGTGTGCGCGGCCTTGTATATATTATTCAATCACTGTGTTGTGGGGACCAACTGCTCCTTATGGGGCCCGGGCTAAAATAATGAATGAAAATTGAAAGGAAGTCAATGCAAAGTCCTAGTGTAGATAAAAAGACATACTGTGTGTGTGTGTGTCCGTGCGTGCGTGTGCATGTGCGCGTGTGTGTGTATTGTCTCACATGCTGGCATTGGGCCGAACTCTGGCCGGCTCCAGAGCAGAGATGATGAAGTAGCTGTTGTGTTTGGGGAAGTCAGCAGGAAGCTCCAGGTCTGACATCAAGTCCAGAACATAGTCTGAGCCTTCAAGTTCGACCCACTGAGCCGGCTCCTTCAGCAGTACCGACCAGCCTTGACGGCCATCCACCACACCCCTACACACACACACACGCGCGCACACGCACACACGCACGCACACACACACACACACACACACACACACGAGATGCAACATTTTCACCTTGACATTCTTTCATTCTTTCATTCATTCTTTCCTTTTTTTCTGCATTTGCATTACCTGTGTTGTAAAATGTTTTTAGCCATTTCCTCTCCTGTCGTCCAGGAATGCAGCGGACATAAGAAGGACATGCCTAGAGAGGAAAAGCAGTAGCTTTTGTCTTTATGAAAATCATTTATAAATCTCATTCAGGTCCAAATCCAAACAGAAACTGGTTTCACCAGCATTGTTCTTATGGCTATCACAAAACCAAACCAGAAACAGACACAAGCAGAGCCAGCCAAGAAGCCAGAGTATCAGGTGTTCTCTAATCCTTAGTGGACTTGCCAAAAGACTGGAGGGCAGATAAGGTGGATGAGAGCAGAAATAAGAGAAGGAGAGATGGCTAACTCTACCCTGCTGAATGCTGAAGACAGACTGGGCTCAGGTAAAAATACAAAGTAGGTTAGTGATGCAGGTCAGAAGGATGGTTGGGTCAGCAAAAGCATTTGTAAAAAGTAAAAAAGTGAAAGTATATTTCCCAGTTATCAATAGGCTTATGGATGTAAAATTCCACTTGACTGTAAATGGTGTGTGTTCTCACCGTCGAAGCAGTGTACATGTAGAACAGTGTGAGCTTTCTTGCGGTTGGCGGTCCACTCCAGCAGGCAGGGTGGGTACGTCCGGACGTACTCAGGCCCCACGCTGAGGCGCTGCAGAGCCTGGAGCAGACGGTTCTGACACACACAGTCGTAGCCGTCTGGGCCATAGTCTGACACAAACCTACAAAAACAAGTGTGTGATTCGAAAACTTTATATCAGATGTATGTTACTTCAGAGGTAATTCAGCCCTCAAATTTGATCACATAACTGTCACAGCACAAATATAAACGTCAATGTGATTTTATGGGATAAAATAATACAAAGGAGTGAATAATTAAGATTTTTTTCTAATAAAAATCTGAAAAATGTGCTACGGCTTTATATTTAACCCTTTAAATAATACACTTGTTCATCCTAAAGTTTCTTAAGTCAAATTGCAATAAAGCAGAACTTATTTTAATAGGCACAAAATTAATATTAAATAAACTCCATAGCTTCTCTATCCTGGCTGAAAATTTCTCCATGTCTCTCTCCTCTCAGGTCAAGAGGCTGGGTGTCATCCTCAGCATCACCCTCTCCTTTGCCTCCCACGTCAATAACTCTACTTGTTCTGCACTCTTCCATCTTTGTAATATTAATCGTCTCCGTCCTGCTCTCACTCCTCACTCCACCGCGGTTCTTGTTCATAGTCTGGTTACTTCCCCTATAGAATATTGTAGTTCTCTTCTTTTTGGCCTTGCACACAAAACATGTTTGATATATAGCAATTTTATAACAACTGAAAGCAACATAGTTACTTGATTGTGATATAAAATGTCACTTTGCACCTGGAAAATACATAAAACCATCCCTGCAGAGAAGGTTTCTGATGACTTTCTTTCAACAATGACTTTGTTCTTGCCAGTCTTCCACATAAACCATGCGGAGTGCTGTACTCTGTCATATTTTAATACAAGGCATTTTGGGATATTATTTTAAAGTCTGTCCCTGCTTTCTGCAAGTTTCTTTTTATCCAGTTTACTGTGTGTGTATATATATAATGAGAAGCATTAAAAAGCATCCTTCATTTTCTTTCAACTTTGCAATTACACCCTATTTTAAGATAGTCCATTATATAAAATAGTGTAAAAAAACAAAACAAAACAAAAAAACACTGAAGTTTGTGGTTTGATTGTGACACAATGAGAAAAAGTTCAAGGGATAAGAATAGTAGAGCTGATTTTCTTACTTGAGGAGGTATTTAGCCAGTCTTTGCGAGGGCAGGAAGGCGGACAGACAGGAGGAGAAAAGAAGCCAGCCCCGCTCTGAGTTCAGCACGTTAGGATTCCTCCACACCTACAGAACAACCATGAAGTTCTTAAAAAAAGAAAATAAGATGGTATATTGATTTAAAAACTGTTAGTTTAAAACCTGGTTGGCTATCTGAGCCAGGATCTCGTCTCTGAGGCTGGGGTTGGACAGGCCCCTTTGGATGATGTAGTTCCCAAACATGTTTTCTTGAGCTCCATTCAGGTTCGGATCGCCCATGAACCGCAGGATCTGTCAACAGCACCAATGGATGTTTGTGTAAAATAGTGCAAGTCACTCATGTGATATCCCAATCTTGACTGAATTTATATCTATAAGCTGAGTGTCGATGATAAGAGTTTCACCAATAAATGCAAAACGAACCAGAATGAAGCTGTTGAGAGATCCCTGCTTAAGCTCCTGATCCAGACGAATCAGGGAGTTCTCTAGTGGAGCCGTGAGCATTCCAAACAGAGGCTCCTACATCAGAAACAAACAAAGACTTTAACAGCTTCTCCGTGGATCAAACATGTTTTCTATTTAAACAGTGACACAGTGTTAGCTGCTGATGTTTTCTGTGTTTTCTTTAGACAGGACTAAGCACTTGTCTTTCTCCCAGTGTTATAAAACCAAGATAGAGACTGGATTTAATGGAAGAGGAAAGGTGTACATTTTGGAGAAAATTTAGTATGTTGAGGTTATAAGCAAACTAGGGGTGCACAGAATTGGCCAGTCGATTTATTGGCCCAGATTTCCTTATTTTTGGGAGATCAGTGATCGCCCCATACTTGTATATGAAGATGATATTATCCATGGATCTAATTGACCTCAGCAAATGTCTAAAAATCAGCCACTGTTCTCTTTTTGCTCTGCTGTGAGAGAGTCTGACTGATGGACCCACCTACCAGGTCATGTCTGCTCATTTGCAGTTAACAATAGTCACCTCACTGTTGCCAGCTCAGTGACTTTCCTGCTATATTTTGCAACATTTTAGACAAAAAAAACGAGTGTCGGCCAAAACCGGAATTGGCAGGTCAAGCATCTGTAATTGGCAATCATCCAGAAAACTGCAATCAGTGCACCCCTAAACAAACGGAATATGGCTCAGTGATGTTGGAAGCTGACGTGCTGTGAAAATTCCAAATTTTGTAGAGAATAAAATATTGCTCAAAGTTCATATCAAGATGAAGGAATTGAGGGATAGATTAAACTTAAACACATTTTTTTCTACACCATTTTCTATTTACACACTTTTACAGATGTGGAAGATATTTTCTTCTGTGTTTCATACAGAACCAGATGTGTAGGCTTCACTTAACTGTATTTATTTAGGTGTTAATATGTTGAAGCTAGACTGGTAAAAACCAGACCCTTGTCTTGCTTTGCTTCGTCCAGAGGGTCTGGGCTCTCAGCTGCCGAGAAATGATTGTTTTCTGGAGCTGTGGCCTGTATTGATGTTTTATCTTATCCTATAGCTAATATTTGACTGTGACATATGTGAAGTGCTATGAAGCTTATTGGAAATTTCCTGTGCTGTAAACAGCAATCCTCCAATGCAAAGAGAGAAACACTGAGCTGAACGAGGCAGCTGTTAATGTTAGTTCAATATCACATATAAGTATGTCAACGTGGATGGAATGGCTTCCTTCACTTCCTCCGCTGCCATCGCTAAGACAACAGGCAGACTACAGTTCTAAAATGGTGCAGAAAATCAACGTCATCGTTCACAAACTTCTTCTTCTGTTCACTGATTGGTCCGGTCAAAAATCGACTGGAGACAATCCAAGTATAGGGGAGAAATCCCAGATTGTTAGTGAAGCAAGATTTTAATTGAGACCAGGCTAGGTTGAAACCATTCCTTGTGAAACTTAAATTCATAACGTTTCCTAAAGGAACTGGGTTTATTTCTTGGTTGCTTTGAAACTCTCAGAAAGTCACTTAAAAAGAATTTGCACTATGTGCAAGTACAAACTATTACTGATGCACACACTGTCGCTGATGTAACAGTGTGTGCTAGTGTCATTACCCTGAACATGATCCGGATGTAGTGTGTTATGAGGTAGTTATTGATATCGAGGGGCAGGGTCAGCTGAGGGTCCACCTGAACCTTTGGAGCCTGGACCACTGCCAAGCAGTCAGAATGCAGCTCCTCACCCCCTAACAGAGAAACACACACACACACGCACGCACGCACGCACGCACACACGCACTCACGCACAGGAATGTTTATGCAACAGTATGAAATTAGTCAGTGCCACAAATAAACCTCAGTGTTGCATCTTGGCTCAGCAGTGTTATTGTGAGAGCCCAGGTTTGTGTGTGCGCACCTGAAGCAGCCTGCAGCAGGCCAGCCAGCTCTGCAGGGATAGGTAATGTCGTCACATTCACCACTTCACGGTTGATCCGATCCTGCACACAGAAAGAGTTAACCATTGCAGTAGCACATTTAATGCAAGTGGCTAATCTCTCAAGTGAATTTATTTTTGCAGTTTTACTCACTTCCTCCGCCTTCCTTGCAGGCTCCACCACTGTCTGACAATAAGACAACAGCATCACACTTCACACATTTGCTCATTTTTAATTGCTTCCTCTGAATCAGAAAGATGATGAATCTGTGTGCATACCCTCATGTAGCGCTGACGGTTTACAATTAGCAAAACTGCAGAACGTAGCCTGATGAGATATTTCCTCCTCAGAGCAATTTTTTTTCTGTTGGGAAAAGTGTTACCATCATTGATGGATGAATTATGAAAATACAGAAACAGGAATAAAAGCAAAAATGATTTGGATAAATTATAAGCATCATAAAACTAAAACATTGTCATGTTTGATTTAGCTTAGTTTAGTGCTGCACCATCAATGACAGTCACTGGACTTGGATTAGTGCAGAATGTTAATGGCACTGCTATAGTTTCAGTGCACGTTTTTCACAAAGTGTCATTCGTCCTAATTTATCATAGTTGAAAAGCTATTTCCGAAATATCAAAGAATCAAACTGTTTAGCTTTCACTTTATTGCCTTTTTACTGCCTTCTTACACACTTGACTAAAATGCAAATTTCGCCACTCGCGGTTGTTGTTGCAGGACTGGGAAATCTATCACCTTTGATGGATGAGCACAGCCTGAACTCCCCGGTCTTATCTCCTCACATCAAGGACAATAAAAGAGGTTTTCCATGAGAAGGTAGGTCATGTTCAGGTCAGTGAAACCAAACTCTTATGCCTAAAATCCTGAGCTGATGGGTGAAACTTCAGACTCAACTAGGACGAAATCATTAAAACCAGTCGATGTCCAATGCGACAGTGTGGCAGTCGTGTTTAATTTGTTTCAAACTCTTGATCCGACCCTTACTGTATGCTCAGCCCTTAGCAAAATGCTTTGTCACATTATGTCATGTTACAAATATATGTGTTTCAATGTGTTTTATTGGGCTTGAATATTATAGACCAACACAAATTTGTGCATAATTATGAAGTGGAAGGAAAATTATGTAATGTAATCATGTATTTATTTTACAAATACATAAAAAAATATTGTAAAGTTTGCAACAAAAAGCTGTAAATAATATTGTGTTTTGTTGTGCAAAACACATTTTTGTATTTTGTACAGAGAAAAGCATCAATTGCAATGAGTTATATAATTACCTGACCAGGTACCCTCTGCAACGGGCTTCAAAGCGGGTTATTCCTCGCCTGAATTTGAGAAATTTCTGCCGAGCAAAACACATGCGAGTGTATCTCTGCAGCACCATGGCAGCTATGTCCAACACACGGTCACGCTTCCCTTCCAGCAGCTGATAAAGCTCCTCTTTCAGGAAAATCTAACAGACACATAAAATGTAAATTTATTGATTTCTACATGTGACACATGCAACACCCAAGCTCATATTTTATGCATGTGTGTGTGTGTGTGTGTGTGTGTGTGTGTGTGTGTGTGTGTGTGTTACCCATAGAACTCACCTTGCTGACCCCCACCTGATATGAGCCTTCCTTGACCGGACAGAGTTTGTGAAGCATGATAACACAATTTTCTCCGTCTGCTGGCAGAGGATCCTTCAGACAGAGCAGAGCTTTATACCTGTGGTCAAATGTAACATGGGTTTGATGAGGAAATATGAATTCCAAAGTAAACAAGGAACAGGAAACCCAAAGCTGCAGCCTTGCATGTCTGATCTGTGCAAATCTTAGTTTGGCTGCTAATCTGAGAGCTCTTGTTTGGGGCTAATTGGTGTTCTGTGTATTCGGAGTGTTTGGCTGCTTGCTTGGTTTTACTAGCTTCTGCGTGAGTGCTGCTGTAAGTCAAATCACTTTGGCAGCAAACGGTGAGAGGTGCTGGGAGATCAATTGGTTTCATCTGCTTTCCTACTGAGGTAGCTGACAAATGCCAGATGGCTCTTTCAACATGAAGAGATCAGTTTGCGTGAAATGTATTATCTCCAGAGAAAGGCAATAATTACAACGATTTTGAAAGAGTGGTGAGAGCCACAGGAACATTGTCTTTCAAGACAGGAAGGTGAAAAGGGAGGTTGACAAATACTACGGTATTTTAAATTAATATTTTCAATTCCGTCAGAATTAAAAATAGTCAGTTTGTTACTGTAATGTGATAAAGTGTCAAACTCCTCAAAGGTTTCTTCTGTTTTTACTATTTCAGATCATGGAACAAGCTTATAGATATAACCTGCAGAAATGTGATGTACAGTTTTTCAATTAATATTTCATTTTCAAAGGGAAAAACCAGTCCACAGCAGATTTGAAGGTTTAATCCTTTATTGGCCCAATCTTCTTTGCAGGATTGCCTTAATTTTGGAGAAATTGTGGCTTAATGGGAAAAGACGTTTTGAAGTTGATGATTCAGGTTTCCTATTTCCACATTTTGATGTGACTTTCAGAAGCCACCTAATCCTAAATTGCTTCCTGATCTGCACATCAATGAATAAATGTGTTTGTGAGTGATGTTTGAGGAGTATAGTTCTAGTGTAAAAGCACTAATGAGTGATTGCCATGAATGAAAAGTGTTTTATGTTAAGTTTAGTTCCACTGCAGGGTTTTCCTGTTTAAGGTCACAATCTAATAGCATTTCAATTAGATTTAAATCTTGACTTAAGCCACATCTAGATGTAAATCCCTCTAGAACATCACTTCAGATTTTTTTGTCACAGTGTTTAATCAAGTAAGTTAGGAAAATTATTTTTATTTTAAGATAAAATAGTTGGCACATTAATTACTTTATCAAGCCATTTATTTATTCCTATTTTATTGTTAATTTTGGCAGGTTCCGTCCTCCATACATAAGATTCAGTAGGGAACACATTTTTAGTGTGTGACTAGTAGCTAATGCAGAGCTACAGAGACCCCAGACCAATTTCAAATCCCCTTTCTACATAAGTACAACTGATTTGACCTAAGCTGCCTTTAAATATGCTCACTGTTAAATCTTCAATAACAAACCTTGACAGGAAGCTGTGAAAGGGCAGTCTTGCTGGATAGCCTTCCTTCCTTATACGTATTGTCTCCATTATGCCACAGTAAAGCAGCTGTGTGTTGACCATATCCATGTCAAACATTCCTGGCTTCTGCATACACAGGTGAACTGTGTATCAGTATAAACTGAATAAAAAAACAACACTGCAAACCGGCACACATCATCCAACTTGCAAATATACCTTATGACGGTTCGGCTTGATGCATCGCACAAAATAAGGGTTACACCTGTCACAGATGGATGACAGTTGATGCACAGATGAGTAACTTATGGCATTATTTTAACCTTTTTGTCTAAAAAGGTGCATCTGTTTTCTAGTGTAGATTTAAAGAGAATAAACTTTTTCTGCAGATAGCCATGAGTTATGTGTCAATTAATCTATTTAGTTAATAGATGAACATAAAATTAGCATAAGACTGAAAGTGGTCCTAAGATTTTTATTCTCAATTTATGCGAGATGTCAAGTTTTATGGGTTTGGACTTAGTCAGCTGTTGGAATTGTTCACTTGTGAAACAAAACATTCAGAATGTATTACATTAAATAAGGTTATTTTACAACAGATATAAAAGATTAGAACAATGGAAGAAATGCTCCTGCCATCACTCTTCTTTTACACCCTACACCAGGGGTGGCCAAGTCCAGTCCTCAAGAGCCACCATCCTGCAAGTTTTAGAAGTATCCTTACTCCAACAGACCGGGATCAGCTCTACAGAGGCCTGATAACAAGCCAGTCATTTGATTCAGGTGTGTTGAAGCAGGGATGCATCTGAAACTTGCAGGATGGTGGCTCTCGAGGACTGGACTTGGCCACCCCTGCCCTACACTTTGGACATTTATAAACCCTTTGTCTTGCACTGTCTCATAACTGTTGATGGTGTTCAGCATGACTTATCATGGGTTTCATTTTACCAATGACAAGAGTTCAATCATATTTGCCATTTCGGCTGTGTACAGTTAATGTGAGAAGGCATCCACATGCCCTTTATGCTTTCAAGTATGAATGTCTGGTAGAAAAAAGCGAGAAGTCTGTAGTATCTACAAACCTTTCCATCTTGTCCAGCAGTTCCTGCAGGCTGCTCTGGAACTTTGCGCTAACTGTGTTGGTCTGATGACGTCGGGCTGCACTGTTGCGACGCAAATTGGAGTGCTGCTGCGTCAAAGACTCAGAATGCTTCAAGAAAAGGCTGGATACCATCTGAACACAAACACAGAGCATGTACAGTTAGCCTAAAAGACAGAGCTTCTCTGGTAACACGAGGATGATATTTGTTAAAGATACCTAAACATTAAACATTAACTATCTGAATAGTTAAAATACTGAGATTTTTTACATGGAGAGTATTGTAATTACAGTCTGCAGCCTGTGGTTACTGATCACAGCTTACATTGCAACACACCCACCACACCTTAAAACATTTTCATAGCCTTTGATGTTTTTCACATTTTGTAATATTACACTCATAAAATCATTGTATTGTTGGAATGGTGCTCTTGTTGTAGGCCACTGGGGCCTTCATTGACCAGCTGGATTAAATGACACACCCTATTTACTCAGGCAATGCCAAGAGGTCATTGTGTTTTTTTTGAGTATCACTGGAAGGAAAGCTAAATAGAAATGAATGCTAAACTTCTGAGTATTTTTTTTATTGTGAAAGTTTATAAAAAGCCCAATTATTGTCTTTGCATTTTATAAATATGTGCAGCATACACATACTTGCAACTTTGTGTTGGTCCATTGCATCAAATTTGACAAAATACGTTGAAGTTTCTGGTTTTAATGTAATAAAAATTAAAAAGGCTTAAAGGGTTAAAACAATATTTTCACTCAATTCTTCTAATAAAAACATTTTGTGATTATTTTCAAGTGTTTCTTCCAGAATGCCACCCAAAATGTTAACCAATTTAACTGCTAGTTGAAAGCTAAATGGGATTTTATTTCTGAAAGATTTTAGCGAGGAATGCACTGCTTAAAAATAACAAAATCTGGATTACTCATCAGATGAAGATAGAACTGGCATGATCTTACTCTGTTCCTGCTTTGAATGAAGAGGTCTAAAACATCCTGCCTCACCAAGTCGAAGTTTTTGTCCAGGAATTTATGAACCTGTAAAGCACATTGTTGGAGCTCAGACAGAAAATTTAAACCGTGAACAAAGTAAAACAGACAGAAATGTACCTGGTAGGTGACTTTCCCTGCATAGTGTTTCAGGGTAAACTCTGGCAATGGCATCTTGGGCCTGGCATACAGTGGATCATTACCATGGTGATAGTGGCACTTCTGAAGGAAGGTATGGTCTGTTGCCTAGTGATAATTGTGGATGGTTAATGGTTGATGTACCATGGAAACCATGTGTCTATAGCAGACATACATATTTGGAAAACTGATTCAGTCTGTCCCTGATGAAATGCTGCTCTTAATTCACAATGAGCTCCACAGACTCTGTAATACATTTATCTCAATATGAGCTCAATCATTTTATCATGTTGAAGTGATGATAGCAGCAGGTAGATAATTAAGTCAGCATGTTTAATAGTTTTATATTGATCTGATCTGGCTATGATACAATCCCTTGAATCATGGAATATTCAACAGAGAAGGCTTTTAAAACTTAATTTCTTCTAAATGTTAAGCATGAATTATTTCAATCAGTTATTGCTCTCAATAGTTCAGTGTTATGACATCTTGCTTTATTCAGACAACCTATAATTAGTTAGACAGGAAAGTGGGTAATGAAAGAGGGTGAAGACATGCAACTACGGTCATCATGTCGGGAATCGAATCAGCGACGGCCAAAATGACCCATAAGACAATATTTGTACATTAGTGGTGTACAGCCCACATGAAAACATAAACAAAAACAAAGTGTCACTTTTTCTAATGATGGGGTCAATTTAAGAAAAGTCATACAATTTTAAGTCGGAAAAAGATAGTTCCAAGTATTTTTTCTACAGCTAAACATGGTAGTGGGTCACTCTTGACCCTCAAAACAACACAAGGGTTAACAGGCTCATGATTTATGAAGAGCTAAGTTTTTACTGATGATTTATGAAGAGCTAACATTTGGCTGTTTCTCAGCACTATGAGACAAAAAGATCAGTGTAAAGATTCTGTGTGTTTATTCAGTGTACTCTTATCCATATTTTAAATGCCAAAATGGGAAACATGTTTGGTACCTGGGGGAAGCCGCACTGGTCGTCCAATATGCGTAGGATCCCATGAGGCTTTGCAGCAATGAGGTCAAGACATGCCTGGTTATTGCTGAAGGGCTGTGGCTGCCACTGGATCTGCTCCCGCATGTATTCCTCCTGCAGAACACCATTCAGGACACAACAACAAAGTTCATGAGGTTAATAAAACCAATAAACCATCACAAAAAAGCATAAAGTTTATCAGGTAAGAAAATGTTTTATTTTGCCAGGTTTTATCTTTGTGGGTCCATATGATATCCATCAATTGCATTTAATTAAAAGTCCCCCTGTCCCAACCATGCTCTCAAAAGGCAGAAGCTTCTGATAACTTCCTTCTTACAATGGAAGTCACCATATAAATCTTCACATTATGATCTGAAAAATATCTTGGAGACTTTGTTACCAATACTTTTGTTTTGGCTGGAAAATATGGTTTGAACTGAAGCCCAACCTCCACTTTCCAACTGTAACCTCATAACTCATTGGTAGCTTTCCATTGCAGTCTCATTTGTTTATTTCCTCATGGCTTATAAATATGGCTCCGAGGTTGAGCAGTTGTCTTACAATCGGAAGGTTTAAGATTAGATTTCAGCTTCCTGAAATAATGTGGTCACATGAGCATTAAGCCCAAATTAAAGACCAGTCTCTGCACAAGTGTATAAATGTACATACTTTTATGGATGTGGAAGGATAAATGTGGCTGTCGTGTAAAGTGGTCAGTGTGACTAAAAAGGCACCCAGTTGATCCCAGAAACTGACAGACATCAAATAAAGACACAAACACCTTCCTGTCAGTGTCTGAAGTTAAATCAGACCAAACTGTTTCAGGTCAGTTAAAAATATCAATATTATTTTCAATATGTCAGAGAATTATTGTTTTTATGTCTTCTAAATCAGAAGTGTACATACTAAATTATTTCAATTTCTTTAAAAAATGAGGTAAAGCACAGATGATGTCTCAAGATGTTGGAAACATTGGATAGGTTCACTGACATATCTGAAATAATTGGAGGAACACCTGTGGATGTATTTTAAGGCCACAGCTTGAACATGCTGCTTTCTTGTATGGCACGATGGGAAAATATTGAGAAATCAATTGAGATATCAGGAAAAGAATCATGGACCTGCACAAGACTGGGAACAATTTACTGAAGCTTGTAGGTTCCAGGTTAAACACACCTACTGGGAGCCACAGGCCTTAGCACAGCTTAAAGGAAAAAGTAGGAAAAAGAATATCTACCCTGAACAGACAGCTTGATCTATGTCTCTAGTGACAAAGTGACAGTGTTCTGTCTTTGAATTCACAAAACACCAATTTGTCTCCAACAGCTGCTCTTAGATTCACAGCTAAGCTCAGATTTGCAGAGCTCAGAGGCTCTGTCTGCAGCTTTGGATTTTTTGATTTATGTTTACTTCATAGCTTACATTGCCTCGTCATACCCGCGTTATATGTGACCACAGGTATAAAGCTCTGCTCTGCCTGAATGATCCTCTTCCAGCAGACAGAAATAATTGCATAATCATGTTTCACAAACTATGTCCAGTCAAGGAAGGCTCATATCAGGCAGGGGTCAGCAAGGTGAGCTTTCAAAGCAATACACAAACACCACATGCATGAAATAAAGCTGGAATGAGTTTTGCACAACATTTATAGAGCTTAACATTTATGTTTGCATGTGTGACTATTAGATTATCTGAAAGAAGAGCTGCATCAATTGTTAGAGTGATAGCATGACTGTGTGTTATGGACATAGCTTTGTCATGACTTGGGTTGTTTGCGGTTATACGTTTGTTTCTATGTTTGCACTTTTCTATGCTCTAGTTCTTACTTTTTAGTTCAGTCTTTGTAATCAGCTTAGTTTTTCCTACCTTTCCTATATCAGTGTTTTACCTCAATTATTGTTTACTTCATCCTCAGCTCTTCTCATGTTCTATCTCCTTCCAGCCTGTGTCTCTGGTCTCTCCTCACAGCTGTACCCTGTTTCCTGTACCCTGTTTCCAATCATCCATCTGTCACTTGTCAATAATCAAGCTCCCCAGTACTTAAGACCTTCATTTCATTTCACATACTCCTGGTGTGCTGCAAACTCTGCAGTAACTAGTTTCTGCTTAAATTAGCAGAGAAAGTGGGCTTGTGGAAGTCAACAGAAGAAATGTTAAGCCAAACAAAACTCTCTGCATCATATCAACAACATCTGAAATCTGCATTTAATAATTAGAAAAGAATCTAAAACACCTGACAGTGGATACAAAGCTTTCACTTAACATCTCTTTCAGAATCACTTGGTTTTAAAATATGACTGTTCTCTGCCATTGTTAATGGTTTAGAAGAAAATTAGGTTGATGAGGTAAAATTTAAGCCCTGAATGATTTGGCAGAGTTAAAAGGATTTAAAAGCAAAAACCATCCTTGTGGGTATGATCAGGTATAAAGCTGAAAATGAATGAAAAACCAACCAAAGTCCAAAGAAAAACATCTGTTGACATTCAGAAAGTCTGAAAAAGCTGCTGCTTAAGAACACTTACAAAAACTAAAAATAAGTCTGGCTTTGGATAAGCGTGAGATATGTGTGAGAATTTTTTTCCAGTTCAGTGTATAACTTCTTGATCTAGAAGTCTTAACTTGTGATCTCCCTGACCTGCTCCTCCTGGAAGACGACTCTGTTGAAGTAGAATTGCAAAGTTTCATTTGCGTAGTTGATGCACAGCTGCTCAAAACTGTTCACCTGTAGCTCCTGAAGAGCAAAAGAGAAGACATTGAGAGGTGTACGGGTAAGTTAACAGAGGCAAGCTTTAATCCATCACCAGAGGAAAATCTACAGAAGAGATTGCTTCATAACGTGACCTCAAATCCGTAGATGTCCAGTACAGAGATGGAGAGGGCTTCAGTGCGAGGGTAGACCCGTCCGTTAATACGCTCTGTCAGCCAACTAAAGAGCAGCGTGTACAGGATCTTGGCAACAGCATCTCTGTAAAAAAAACAACAAAAAAAAACACACAATAAGGTTTCTATGGAAACAGAAAACTGGGTTCCTATGGTAACAGAAGACATCTGAAAAATCTCCCCCCGGCCCTGAGATCCTTTGTCCTCACATGCCTCAACCAAAGATTGGAAGAGAATATCAAAGACTCTCCACTCCCCCTGTGTATAAGTCTCCTGGTGTAGTTTTTTTTATAGAAGGGTTAAAACAAGAATATTAAAAAAGCTTCAAATAAGACTGTCAAGAATGGGTTCAGTTGCAAAAACAAAATGCTATAACCTCAATTCTTTTACTGAGAATTTACTTCAGGCACTCACCTGGCATCTAAAGCGCTATCCACTGTCAATGGAGTGTAGATCTTTTCCCTCCCTGTATCCTGAGGGACAGAGGGGAAGAGAGTTCAAAGACACAAATTGGATAACTAGCACCGCTCTCATGCCGGTATGATAACAGTCTGGAAACATGGAAACATCCTATTAAGGTTGAGTGTGAGGTTGACCATGTGCTTACAGTCATTTTATAAGTGACAGCTTTCTGCAGACTCTCTGGTGAAACCTGCAGCAGCTCGGCTACCACTCTGATCTCCTGTGCACTCACCACCGCCGCAGCCTCCTGGCCCTCAACCTGGACAGAGGCACATACATGCAGCCATGCTGTCACCATCTGCTGTGTCTTTGAAACTGAATAGAGTTTTATATTGCATTACCTTGCAAAGGTATCCATACTCCTGAAATGTTTTCACATCATGCCACATTAGACTGTGACATCACAAACATCAATGCATTTATTTAATAAAACTGGAATGCTGGAAAGATCTACAGCTCAGGAGATTGCGTTGCAGTGACATATTTTTTAAATGGACCTCGGTGGCGGTTTCTCACATCGGCATTAGAAAACAGAGCGGTGCAAAAGAACCAGATAAAAATAATTTGCCATTCGCACCTTGAAAAAGTTTTCCATTGCTTTTATGTATGTACAGTCACTGAGGAGATGGTGTCGCCTGCTCCCTGCTGAAGAATAGTTGACTACATGACATATATTGTGTGGGACTGTACTGCTTTAATTATGCTTTGGAATTTAGACAATTTCCTGCACTGTGATTGTTTGAGGGTGGGATATTGTGCAAAATTGATTTTTTGAGCTTTGTCACATTCTGATGTCATTTTCTAATAAAAATATACCCGGAGTGTTGCTTTGACTCATTTATGCATATTTGAGGAATCCCTGAGTCGCTCATGGTGATTCAGGATGCCTTAATGCCTGAGAGAGCTGCCCGTTTCCCCAGAGCTCCACCTTGGAGCTTCAGCCCTCAGCCAAGTTCCAGCCCTCCCCCCCACGCCCACTCTTCTGCCTTATAGCTCCACCAGAAAGCTGTAACTAGCAAACTCCAGGTGGAACTGCACATCTACTGAGCTCATCATGCAAACTACAGCGCTCCTAAGAACGGTTGTAAACAGCATCAATGGACAGCATAGAGAAGCAATGTTGTGATGACGTGCTGAAGGGGAATTGCCAGAGGTTCTTAAACAGACAGAACAATCTCAAGGTGAAGACGAATTTCTAAGACAAAATACAGCATTTTCATTGTTATGAAAATGCTGTATTTTGATTTATACAGCATTTTCATAACAACTGAAGGTGACATTGTGTCTTTATTGTGATATTCCCCTTTTAAGGATGTGCTGAAAATTTGAAACTTTTCCTTGAAAGTTTGTGTTCATAGATGTACTCATTCTAGTATGACAGAGACTAGGCTATAAAACAATCTGCCTGTAGACAATGTTCATAGAGTCACAGCCACAAAATCTGCAGCTGTGATAGCAGGCAAAAGTGGCTCTATAATGTAGAACTCGGGGGGGATGAGTACAAATGATTTTGAATTGGTATTTGTAAAATAAATAAATAAATGCATTGAAGTTGTGGTTATAATATAGACAAATTGTTGAAAATTTGAAGTGGTATGCATCCTTTTGCAAGGTGTGTATGTGTCAGTTTGACTGAGTGAGACCTGATGTGACTGGAAGTAGACATTCCCCAGATGAAGCACCGAGGACAGAAGTCTGTAGATACCATTTTGCTCTTCTGGGGTGAAGCACAGGATGTCCATGGCATTCAGCAAACGCCTGAAATCCTCCCCATCATCCTTACCCTCTATTGTACAGTTTCCTCCCTGCACACACATGAACACACAGACACACAGCTGTCGTCTCATTAGCATCACTGACAATATACTTAACCTCATCTAATTTCATTCTGGTTTTAGAACAACTCATCAGCAGCTCTCTGCTTATTTTTGCTAACTTCTGAAGTTTAATTCTGCTACAGTTCAGAAGACCCACTTCAGTGCGTCACAACACATTAATGCTTATTACCAACAGAATGTAAGACATTTTCCATTATCAGACTAAGTGCAGCCACTTTCACTTCTGAGATTTTCAGTGCATAATGAAAACGTGTGTGGTCTTTATCAGCTAATTCTTTTTAATCTTTCTTTAATTAAAGAAAAAAAAAAAAACAGACAAGAGTCAATGTTATTAACCAAAGATGAAGACATCTTGAAAAAGCATAAGGCAAAAAATTAAAACAATCTGTGACTTAATTACTAGCAATAACAAGAGGTGTTATTCCACAGTGTGGACACAAGAAGACATGCAGCAAATGGCCTGAGACCAGTGTTCTGTCAGATCAGCATACTTTGTCAGATAGTTATACGCTTACCTCAGACATGTATATACTGTCATTACCATATGATTTTATTTAATCAGCAACATAGAATCATGACGTAGATCATCATAAACTTTGTTATTAACAGCTGTATGGCATCCTGACTTAGCGGTTAAGTAGATTAATGAGTTTTACACGGGCGTGTGTTGTAGTTGACTGCAGCTGCAGCTAGACCTGCTCTAAATACACTGAAACCACGACAACGCATGTATAGCTATCTAGTTATCATATTATAAACAATTTAATGACTTATTTTCATCATAACTTGTTGCGTATGCTGAACTGATGACTCTGCTGATGGTCTGACTTCTTAATGCGCATGCGCGGGCATGAGTACTGACTGCATGTATGCTATCCTGACAGCATATGGCTATCTGACAGAACACCGGAGCTCAAACCCTGGTCAACTGCATCAAGGATTATAAACTCTGCATGTTCAGCCCACGCTCTAACAACTGAGCCACCCAGCACACCGAGTCCCTGTTCCTATCTCTAAACAGCATTTGCCCTCTATCTTCACATGTATGCTCTCAAAGAGCTGCAGTTTTTGTGGCTGTGACTTTCACACCATGGAAGGGGAAGTGAACTGGAAGAGTGAAATCCATGCTCCCTCCTCCTGAAAATCTGTGACTTGCTAACTGCCCTATCAATACCTACTTTAATGACGATGGCACCCCGTCACTGATTGGCCAGAAAACTGGCCTTAAGTACAACTACACAGAGAAGATAATGTCAAGGACAAAAATAGAACAAAATAAATCATCTCATCTGTGTGGTGTATATCACTATGAAAGCAACATGGGCTTCAGCTGGGCCACCGGCTGATGGCCACCATGCCAAACTGCAGTGATGCAGAATCTCAAAAAAGGAGCCCAGACCATTTATTCAGAGAAGAGTACATCAGCATGCTTTTCAGTAGGCTGAGAAAACACTCTCATTTTTAACCATCTTTTTAATAATATTACTGTTGCAAATTTTCATGGGGTGTTAGTAAAAAAAACAACAGACAATATATTTCTAAAAATATTGCTTAGTGAAAAACAAATATCTAATTTACAAGTTTCACTCTTAACTGAATTACTAAAATGAATTAGACCTTTAATCAATAATGTTCTAATGTATTGAGATGCACCCAAGTCCCTGGTGTCGTGCTGTGTGAGTGAACCTGATTCAGATAGTAGTACGTCTCAGCCTCCTGCAGATACAATGAACGCTTCTCATGAGGGGAAAGACCTGCCAGCATCTCATAGAAGATATGGTAGTTCCTCTCTGATTTGGCCTGTGCATTTATAAAACACAAAAGAGCTGAAATCAATCATTTGTTCAATGGAAGGATGAAAACCAACAGCACTAACTAAAGGCTTGATGCCTCTACAGCAGACTTTGCGCATGTCATGCAACCTTTAGATGCGTCACTTCTCTAACACACGAGAATTCAATTATTTATTAGGGGTGCTTGCCCAGCCCCTTGTTCTACGTTTTCTTCATACAGATGGTCTGGACGTTGGGCAGTTGAGAAGCCATCACTTGCTGGAGGCACAGATTCTGTTGAAATTTAATTTTACCTAGTTGCTAATGTATATAGTGCATCAGTTTCACACTATGAAGCTTACTGAAAATTGTGTGTGCTGTAAATAACCCCATGAGAAATAGGGCCATTACATCTTTTCCAGCAATAAAATGTTTAAAACATTCCTCTTGCTCCAGCTTTAATAGTTTTATGATTTGGAAGCGTGGCCAACATGAACTGAACGGCTTCCTTCACTGCCATTGCTAAACTACATCCACGGTAGGTTGCAATTCTAAAACGGAGAAAAGAAAATCAATACCAGTCGTTCCTCCTATACACTGATTGGCCAGGATAAAATCCATCCAGAGAAATCGAACTCAATATGACAAATCCCAAACAGAGCACTGAAGGATGAGAATCAAACTGAATTGCGTATGAAGGAAACGGCCAGGCTAGTGATTCATCTGTGTTGGAGAACAGATGCATATAAACGTCGTCGGGTAGTAGTTATTTGAAACTGGACCTCTGCTACATCCTGTCCACTTTCTCAGTATAACTCATGTGTAAGAAGACTCCTCCTGACACGCAGAGTGTGTGTACAGGTGTGTGCTCTCGTGTTTCTCACCTGAAAGACAATGCGGGACTTCTCCAGCAGATACTGAGACGTTATGGCACCACTGATTACACCCCTGGCGAATGGCACACAAACATTCATTGCTGTGTTAGGTAAGAGGTCATACATGTGTAATGTGGTTGGCTCCATGACATCACTGCTCTAAGAACATATGTCATCATGATGTAGCTGCTTCTGGGACATGTTTACATATTTACCAGGAAGACCCTGTGTTTCCATTTCAACAGATGAGTTGTCTTTACAGAATCAAACTAACATAAATTTAGCTTGATGGCATTAGGCTAATTTAATCTCTGCATAATACACTATGGAAATAATGGAAACTGGTCTTTTGAATTGGTGTAAATAGAACTGGTGCTATACTTAGACATTTATAAAAAATATATTTAGTCACACCCTTCATGATTAATATAACCCAGACTTCTATTTACTAGTGAACTAAATCTATGACTAAATGTCCCCTTTTTATCTAAAACATTTCAAATTTTCTCTAATTAACAATTGAGTACAACAGAAAAAATTACATATTTGAATAAATTCATTAAGATTTTAACTAAAAATAGTCAGTGCTCTTCGGGCTTACTAATGATATTCTCTCCGGTATTGCTTTTTTTAATTTAAATTTTGTTAAAGTTTTCTGTCAGATATATCAACAGCTTCTGATACTACTGATTATGTCCTACTTCCACATACAAAAATGAGTTGGTGCCCCAATGCCTTGCAGAGACTGGCAACTGAAAGATGCTTAAAAGTCCTAGAAAACTGAAACTATCGTTTGACTTGTTCAATAAAAGCAAGAGCAGAAAATATAGTTACTCACTCCTCCATGTAGATTTGTGTGTATTTTCCAAAGCGTGAGGAGTTGTCATTGCGAACTGTTTTGGCATTTCCAAAAGACTCCAGCAGGGGTGTAGCCTCAAGGATCTGATGAAACATCGTCAATAAAACATCACTGGTTTTGTAAAATGAAAATGTTAGTTTACCATATATAATTTTTTTTAAAAATACCTCAATCTGGACAAACATGATGCATATGGGGGAAAAAAAGTTCATTAAAATGTAAGAGCATAAAGCTAAATTAGAATGAAGCTACAGAGCAGTAATCAGTGAATACCTGTTGAGCGACGTTGCGTTTGTAATTTATGGCTGTCAGGTAACGCAAGATCAGCTTAGTGGCCTCAGTCTTTCCTGACCCACTTTCTCCACTGGAAAAAGAAAAATGATGAGCGTACAGTGCAGGAGTTTTAATTGGTAAGAATGGTAAGAAGAGTGTTCTTCTCAAAATGGTCAGGTACGGCACGGAAAAGGGTGGATGAGTGCATAAAAAAGCTATATCTATATAATATGAATTTTATTGAAATGACAGTTTGTATGATATTCTTATTTCTGTAGCTCCCAGAAAATGGCCTTAAAAATTGGTATCTTCAGGTAACACAATTCTGAATTACAGATATACCATTTATTAGGTCATACTTGTACAATATTGATGAAGAATTTTCATCGTTCTTGGTACCTTAACAGTTCCCAGAGAAAAGACATTAAAATGGTAATATTTTGTAAAGTTTAAGAGCTGCTTACTGAAATCAGTATTTAATAAAAACATATTAGCAGCAGCAACTGTGACATTTCATACCTGATCACAATGCATTGGTCCTTTTTGGCATCCATCATGCTTGTATATGAGAGATTAGCAATGGCAAAGAGATGACTGCAACACAAAGACATTTTTCATGAATGACCATTATTTTTACGCCTGTCACTTCTGGGTGCTGAGTGTGTCTGTTTAATGCATATGTGGTAGTGAAAAACATGACCAAACGCTGCCTTGGGAACCAACCAGCTACAATGTAACAGTAGCCTATCACTTACATATGAGAGCGCAGGCATTTACACCCTGCTTACCATGATACTGCATCTCTAAGTACGGCTTACCATGTAGACGTACTCAGAACAAGAGCACAACTGTAACTGATACAGTTCAATAATATGAAAGTATTCTTGCAAAAGTACCTTACACCTCCAACCTTTACACATTTTTACAAGCACAAACCTTGTATTTTATTATTATGTTGCAATAGTGTTTGAAGCAATTTTCCAAGCCATAGGTATTTCACTTTCCATTTTCTAAAAATGGAAAGATGATACCACAACTACTAACTTATCAAGGACATCAACTAATTTGAAAAGCACAACAAACAGAACATTACCAAAAGGAACAGACAAGAGGTCAGTGGTAAAACCAGAGGAGATGCAGAGACCCACAACTCAAGCGGGAGTATCTGAATAAATAAGAACTAATTATGACTCTCTCCTACATTTGGCTTTTATCCAACAACAGCAGAAAAAAACAATAAGAAGTCCTGTTTAGCTTTTGCTATAAGCTGTAAGGAACAAAGGAAACGTGGAAGAAGGTGATCGGCAGACGAGACCAAAACTAAACCTATTGATCCACATGCAAAACACTGTGTGTGAGAGAAACGGAGACAAAACTCATCCTGAATCACACCATCCCCACAGTGAAACATTTGAGTGAGGATCACAACATCAAGGTCTTACGGTGGGTTGTCACTCAGACCGTGGCCTTCATACTTGTGCACCATGTCTGTGCCGTAGATGTTGAGCAACTTGTATGGATTCACAGACACAAGAATGTTCCCTATGTAGGTCTGAGGGAAAGGAACAGAGTAAATAAGGGAATTCGCTTAGTGTTTGTGATATTTGGACAGATTAGTTTATTGTCATGTTAGACGCTGAACGTACATATGTAAGTTCATGGTCAAAACGTTTCTTCAGGTTCATTAGAACAGTGGTCTCATTCAGCTCACTGAAATTAAACAGAGGAAATTAAAGGCAAACCCATTGAAAACACAGTCACAATTAATTAGCAGTGATGCATTCACTTTGAAATCCATTCTTTAATATTATAAAGAGACAATCTGGGTTTTCTTAAACTTCTGTTGCAATGGCATGAATTCATCTTTTAAGATTGGAAAAGAAATTGTTTCACACAAATTTACTAAAGTGCTGCATCAAATAAAAATTTAACTTTTAGCCTGTCATAAGGCTATGTCTTTTTTAAACTACACAATCGTCGAAAGAATGTAGCAGGAAGAACATCTGAAATATTTTTATTTGGTCTGAATTGTGCTTACGGGAGCTGAGTCATGTCTTCCATTCCCTCTGCCCAGCGTACAACTCTGTGGTTTGTTGTGGGCATGCTTATTATAGAAAAAATCTAGACACAATTAATATGCAATTATTATGGCATTAGGTCAACAAAACAACAAAACCCATTCTAAATTTAAGAAACATAACCAATATTGGTTGCACAGCTGACATAGATTATGGAATATGGTAAACATTGAAGAAAAAACCTTGTGACTTTTCATCTGGTTAATATTTTACCTATTTTACCCATTGCTTGAACTATGACTGAAACATGAATGAAAACAGATACCTTGTCATACCAGCTTTGACCTGGTACTCTAGCTCTTCCAGGAGTCCAGTCCAAGTTCTGGAGCTGTTTTTCTGGAACCTGGGGGCTTGGTGAATATGCTTCCAACATTCCATCTTCTTTGTACATGGACCACTTGGACAAATTCTGAACCGTCCCATGCGGCAGAACCCTTTCAGCTGCCCAAACATTTTCCCCACCTTCTCCTCCACCTCTGGCGTTCCTGGCCCAGTGACCAGATCGTGGTCCATACGGGGGTATCACAGCATAGCGATGGTCCTCCCCCTGAAGCTCTGTTGGCACAGTGTACGAAGCATAACGAAGCTGCTGATTTTGGATGGCGTCGGACAGTTTTGGGTTGCGGAACTGGCGTGTGAGAAGAGAGCCATCTGGAAGCCTGTGAAACAAAGGACAGCTCCTTTTTTGTATAGAAAATATAGAGTCCATGAACCAAATGTCCATTTTAACTTTTCATTACTCTTGCAAGTAATACTTATACAATGTTTCTCCTATTGACTATGACTGAATTATTTCATTGTTTTTTTTTTTTAGTTATCTTTAAAACATTTTTTGTTATTGTTTTTAAGGTTGACCAGATTTTGTCTTTGCTAGGACAGAAAAACACATCAGAAATGGTGTTTTTGAAAAAGATGTTGGAATTCAGGCTAAATTAGGCTATTTGATTAATGTCAAAGATCTTTTGAACCACATCTAAACATCTGTAAACATCTTTATACGTTTCAGTTTCAACCACATTTTTGATCATTTACAAGTAACATCATCCTTTCTGTATCTGTGCAAGAACATTTTGCTGAGGGGAAATATTTATCACACACAGGCAGATCCTCAACAGGCCTCATGGGATAACCTCTTGGGAACAGACCTTATGCTTCATTAGTATAAGCTGCTGAACATGTTATTCATTGCAAAACTGTGTAAACTTGAGTCATTTTTTATAATGTCCAGCTTCTAATAAAAATGTAGTTCCACACCTGTAAGTGATACCACGCAGCTCTTCGTTCTGCAGTGCAGAGGTCAAGTTGGGGCTGGTGGGTTTGGGTGCACCTGACAGGACTGAGGTATCAGAGAGATGGTAGAGACCAGCAGAGCGAAGTCCCTGATTCTGCCTAAGAGCAGCTGCCAGGTTTGGAGTGGATGGCTTCTGGCCAGGCATAACTAAAGAACCATCAGGGAGCCGGTAAGTCGCACTTCGAAGATCCTGGTTCAGAAGAGCCTAAAGGGGCAGATCAAAGAACTTAATGAATATCACAATGGCCATAAATCCCTAACCTACGGTGCCTTGCAAAAAGAAGAAGAAGAACAAGAAGAAGAAGAAGAAGAAGAAGAAGAAGAAGAAGAAGAAGAAGAAGAAGAAGAAGAAAAAACGTGTGTGTTATTGTAATTTTCAGTGATGAACCAATAAAGAAAATTGCAGAATTGGGAAGCGAAAAAATATGGGGAGAGTTTCTCTTTACACGTTCATTGTGATGTACAACATAGGCCTGTCGCAATAACAAATTTTGATGGATGATAAATTGTCCCAAAAGTTATTCTGATGAACGATAATCTTGTTTTCAGACCATTTTCAAGTAATATAATGATAATGTCATACTCATAGACATTCTAAAAGATCAATAAAGTTTAATACTGAAACTGTAAGATATTCTAAATATCCAAAATAAATAAGAAAAACAACAGAGACAACAAATAAAATGAATTATGAAGTCTCTGTAAACAAAACTGTCTTTAAAAGAAAGGACCACTTGAGAC
Organism: Poecilia formosa; assembly: GCF_000485575.1. Lineage (NCBI taxonomy): Eukaryota > Metazoa > Chordata > Actinopteri > Cyprinodontiformes > Poeciliidae > Poecilia > Poecilia formosa. The sequence goes on from NW_006800341.1 coordinate 39,622, forward strand.
CAAAGCAGCAGGCTGAAGACTTTTGTCATCCAGTTTTTGGTAGAAAGAGAGAGCAAAGAGAAAAACGATAAATTATGCAAATGGAAACGATTTAGCTCCTTTTAATTTATCATGCGATCGATTGATTTATTGCTTATTGTAACAGGCCTTGTCACATGGCTTCTTGCAACAATTAAGTTAGAGTCATTTTGTAATACCAGTAACAAGCACACTTTGTAGCAGTTAGGGCAGTTCTGCTTCCATGGTATGGTTCATGCCGAGTGTGGATCAACACATTGGACACAATATTTCTTGATGCATTTCTGCCCTTTACATGGTGTTTGGGAGCTATTATTGCTTCAACATTCATTACTCATGTGGTCTTGGATTGAGTTTCTGCAGAGGTGTTGGGCAGGCCTAACAACACATCAATTTTCAAATCATGCCACTTATTGTCAATCACAATTAATAGTATTTACTTCAGGATTATTGGCCTGTATTTACTAATCCATACCAAAATCATACCATGTTTTTTCTAAAGTACTTTAAAACAACATAGCAGCTGACTGAATTGCAGTCCAAAAAATGAAAGTGAAAGAACAGGAATAAATCTCCACAACTTATATATCTTTTATTACTGGTGGATAAAGATGTTGCTTCTTCCAAGAAGCCCTGGATCCAAAGTGAGCCAAGCTGAAGCCTGAGAGACGCACAAAAGCTGAAAGAAGTGGAAGTTTGACCCCACACATGTAATCCACCACTAGCAGAGAGGCAGCTGCTGCTACTTTCCCCTTTCATTTATCCCAGCAGCCACTGCCACTGCTTTCCCCTTTTCTGCCTCCACTGTCCCAAGAGTGAATAAGTTGCAGCTGTAGAAGCTTTCTCTGCCGCTAACCAAGTGGCAACAGCCTTTGTTTTCCCCAACCAGCAGCTGTAAAAACTCCTCTCATGCTCGACCATTAAAATGTTGTACAACAAAAATGTGAAAAAGTTCAATGGCTATGAATATTTCTGTAATACAATATATAAAATGTATACTCTATAAATTCAACATGCTGAAGCTTCTATCATATGTTTAAATTTAGTCCACAATTTGAACAGCTTATGTCAAATTTTGAACAGAGAAAACATACTTTGGAAAGATTAGGGCCAGCTGGTTTTCTTGGGTCAATGATGATGGTTCCATCAGGCAGTGCGTAGGATACCCCTTTTAGATATGGATTTTGCAGGGCTGCTGTCAGGTTTGGACTCTTTGGCTTCCTTGGGTCCACAATAATAGTTCCATCTGGAAGGGTGTATGAAGCAGCTTTCAAGGCTTGGTTAGCAAGAGCCTATAAGAACAAATGACTTCTGTTAAAGTGTTTGCAACAACAACAACAAAGCAGTAGATTACTGAAAAATATAAACATCAACCATATGTCCTAACTACAACAACACACGGACAAAAATATGGAAAAACATCAGAAAACCAGAAAAGAAATCTCCATTTATAGCTAACCTTTGCCAGATTTGGTGACACTGGAGTATTTGGGTCTCGAACCCCCTGCGGTAGAGTAAATGAGGCATTCCGCAGTGATGAGTGTTGAAGAGCATTAGACAGGTTTGGAGAGGTAGGTTTCCGTGGATCAATGATGATAGTGCCATCTGGGAGGGTGTACGAAGCACTCTTCAAGTAAGGGTTCTGAAGTGCTGCTGTAAGGTTGGGTGTCTTTTCTGTTTTGGAGTCTATCACAATGGTACCATCAGGAAGAGAGTAGGAAGCTTCACGTATGGCTGGGTTGTTCAAAGCCCTACTGAGGTTTGGGGAAATAGGATGCTGAACAAAAAAAGTGTAATAATTATTTATAATATTATTGCAAGCATTATATGTTAGCTGTATACATTAACTACTGTTATACTGAATGTATTGTACTACAGGTGGTCATTGGTTACTTTCTGTCTAGAATCTATAATGGTGCCATCGGGAAGAGTATATGAAGCCATCCTCAGATGCTGGTTTTGAAGAGCTCCAGAAAGGTTAGGTGACATTGGCTTCTGAAGTAGACGAGGGTCCTGTTTGAGTTTAAGATAGAGAGTAAAAGGAAGGGATATCAATTGAAGTTATAACCTTTTGCCTTTGAAGAGACATTTATTTGAACATATTATTTACCCTGATAACTGATCCATCGGGCATTATATATGAGGCACTCCGGACTTGTTGGTTTTGCAATGCACGGCCAAGCAATGGTGAAGAACGGGGATCTGCATACGGGCTCATAAAGGTTCTTCCTGGCAGCTGGTATGATGCCTGCATCAACTGTGGGTTCTGCAGAGCTCTTCCCAACATTGGTGAAGAGGGTGATTGAGTTACAACTGAGGACCGTCTGAGTTGCATAGGTGTCTGAAAGGAAGCCTGGCGGAGATTTGGGTTTTGTTGCAGAGCACTCTGGAGCTGAGGCCCAGCTGGGGCATAAGGATTCCGTTGTTGCATTATGGGAGATTTTAAATTAGACACATTACGCAAACCAGTTTGGTTTTGCAGTGCATCTTGAAGCAAAGGTACTGTGCTAGGTTCAGAGATGTAATCATATGGCGTACCAACAGTTGGTCCATATGGAGATTGTAACTGTGGGGTTTGATAAGAGGTCATGCCTTTCATTGCCTGACTATGTCTCATGGCTCCAGAGAGCAGTGGAGATGAGGGTACAGAGGGGGTATATGGAGACTGGGGTCTCTGAATTGGAGAAACATAAGATGCTTCTCTTATGGCTTGGTTTTGCAGAGCTCCAGAGAGCATTTGTGCAGGAGGGAGCAAAGGCTGCTGATAAGGTGATGTCGGTCTCTGCAATGTAGAATCATGAGGTTCTAGTAATTCTGGTGCCATCAAACCCATGCCTACCATTTGGACAGCTTCTGGTGCAAGTGCTGAAAAAGCATCCGGTTGAATAGCCTGGTTTTGCAAAGAACGGGACAACATAGGAGATGAGGGAGCAACAAGTTGTTGTGATACCTCAGTATAAGGATGCGGGGGAAAACCAGTTTGGTTTTGCAGTGCATCTTGAAGTAATGGTGTTGGGCCAGGCTCAGAGATGTAATCATATGGCATAACAACAGTTGGTCCATATGGTGATTGTAACTGTGGAGTTTGATAAGAGGTCATCCCTTTCATTGCCTGACTATGTTTCATGGCTCCAGAAAGCAATGGAGACGAAGGTACAGATGGAGCATATGGAGACTGAGGTCTCTGAAGTGGAGAAACATAGGATGCTCCTCTCACTGCCTGGTTTTGCAGAGCTCCAGAGAGCATTGATGAAGGGAGCAAAGGCTGCTCATAAACAGACATCGGCCTTTCCATTGAAGGACCTTGGAATTCTACTAATTCTGGAGCCATCTGACCCATACCCACCATTTGGGGTGCTTGTGGTCTAAGGGTTGAAGGTGAATGTAATCTAAGATATTGGTTCTGCAAAGACCTGGATAACATGGGAGAAGATGGGTCAACAAATTGTGGTGATGGCTCAGCATAAGGATCAGCATAGGGATCTGACACAACGGACTGACGATTTAGTCGAGGAGAAAGGCGTGGAGATGGACTGCGTGACATGTATTTAAGGGAGGGTTGCGGGGAAGGGGGAGGCATGCTTCTAATTGACTGCCGGGCCCTAAGGGGACGCCCTCGAGCAATGGGGCGAAGAGGAGGACGGACAGATTCTTTTCTCCCCAGGGGTGTTCGGTGGACCATAAGAGGGGAATGGAAAGGAGAAGAGTGAAGGGAGGAGTCTATGGTAAGTACAGAAGATCTATTACTTCTCACAGAAGAAGCACGAAATGGGCTCACATTTTGTGTGGGAGGGGGCACTGGACGCCCTCTAAGACCCATGGGTGAGGGCCTGACAGTACCTAAAGGAACATTTCCAAATGCCCTAGGCCTGGCCAATGGCGTGGGATCCCTGAGCAGTTGAGTTGAACGACGAGAAAGAGTAGGGGAGGATGGAGCTGGCCGAGGCCCTGCAGGAGACAAACTTCGGTGAGAAGGAGAGGGTGAAGGCCTTCGACTTAGTTGAGGAGAGAGAGGTGGCGATGCATGACCAGGGTAAAGGGAGGGTGGATCATGTATCTTTCTGCCTCCCACCGGACTTCGAGCAGAAGTGGGTGATGGCTGGGGACTTTGCATCCTCCTGGAAATGTGGGGTGATGAAAGGGGCGAATGCTGCCTCATTGACCCTCTCTCCAAGGATGGAGGACTACGACGAATTACGGAGGCACGGGGAGAATAAGGGGGTGAGGATGCTCTGGCCAAAGGAGAAAGTGACTTCGGAGGCTGCCCTCTACGATGAAGAACTGGGGACACCATAGGAGAAGCAGGTTGTGAAATCTGTCTAGACAAAACAGATGAAGGTCTTTGAGCATTAATGAGCCCACCCCTCATGGAAGGTTGTGGGGAGGGGATCTGCCTTCTTACAGCCATAGGGGTGGGGACTGGTGAACCCATGGCTGAAGGATGCCTTTGCATTTGTGGAGAGGGTATAATGACAGAGCGACGAGATGGAGTCGGAGAAGATTGCATGCGCCGTGTAGGGAGAGGAGACATGGTCGCTTCTTTAATGATCATGGCTGTTGGTGTTGGGATGGTTGGGAGGCTGTAACCCTGCCTCTGTGGTATCATCATTGGGTCTGCCATCATCTGTAGTGGTGAAGAAAGACATCCATTACACTCTGCTGGTATTAACATAAGCTCATGCTAAAAACAAAGACACTACATGCTTTCATGGTGTATAATTTTATATTATAAAATCATACAAAGGCTAAATAATGTTTATGTTAAAATCCAAAAACCAAAAAAGGATATACTTTCTTTTTACCATTTGGCTAATAAAGCTTATGTGAAATACAGCAGTCTATTAGTTAAGGAACAGCCTGGGCAGTTTAGCACCTCCCCTCAAAATTACATAGTGTATAACATGTCCTACAATCAGATCAATCAGCTGGCCTTAGCACCACCATGGACAATTTCAATTTTGTTGTGCTGCTTGCTTTAGATTTTTTTCCAGTTTGGAGAAACTTCATTAAAAATTACTATCAGGAAAGTATTTCCGAATTTGCTAGTAAAAAATTGTAGCCCCTTCAAGCACCACAGTTCCTAACTATGCCAATGCAAAAGCTGGCTGGGAAAAACATGACTTTCTACCCCAGTCTCTTTCTGTGTGTTCTACATATAGCACTTTGTCACAACACCTCAATATCTCCAAATATTGTCTTCTTAGGTATAATATACCATTCCCTCTTGGACTAAAGCAATGACAGACAAGAACTACAATTACCTGTGGTGAAATTAGTTGTGGAGATATTGGTTGTTGTTGGAACAACTGCTCTGACATCATCTGCTGCTGGGGAAGCATTATTTGCTGGGGCATCAACTGCTGTTGTGATGACATCTGTGTGGGCATCATTTGGGGCAACATATTTTCTTGTTGAAACATCATTGGCTGCTGTGGGGATAGTATCTGTTGTGGTGACAGTAGTTGTTGCTGTTGAAAAGGAAACATAGGCAGTTGTGGTTCTGGTACTGGGATTTGCTGTTGAAATGACATGTCTTCGAGTTGATATGGTGTAAGAGGAATCTGGTCTTCATACTGGATATCTGACATGTCTTCAAACTCAGGATCGGGAGGCAAAGTAGGTGGAGGAGGCAGAGGAACATCTAATCGCTCTTTTCCAAACAGGCGCACTTGCGGTCTAGGAACTCTAAATGTTATGTCCCCTTGCTGAATTCCTCCCAAATCATCCCCCATTTGATTCATATGACCTACATATTGGTTCCCATTCAGGCTGTCTACTTTACCCATACCTGGTACTCCAAGTTCAAAGACCTGTTGGGCTCCATGTGGGAATGCAGTCTGTTGGGAGCTCAAGTCTTGGTATATTCCGGGCTTGCTATATCCAACCTGAAAGTCTGGCTGAAATCCTCCTTGCATTTCCATTGTTACAACAGGATCCCCATAATAACCTTGAGGCCCAATGTTGGAGTAACCCAATTGTCTATTTGCATAGTAAGCTCCCTGATCATTTTCATCATAATAAAACTGAGTCTGAGGATCAAGAAATCCTCCTATGTCCCCTCCATACATACCACCCATATGCATTTGAGGATAGTAATCCAGGACTTCATCATTATACATTGCCTGTTGTTGTTGGTACCCATAATAATCAAAAGCATAATCAGCTTCCTCAGTGTCATAATACCCTTGGGCAGAGGAGTAAAGGTTATTGTAATCATTAAATCCATCATCATAATATTCAACATTTGTATCATAGAGTCCGTCTTCCTCATAGTAACCCAGGTCTTGATAGTCTGCCCCTTCCATCTCATTCTCGTAGTATCCATACTGACCATATCTTGCATAACCTGGTGCTGACTCAACTCCATAATCATCATAGCCATCTTCATACCTGTAACCTCTCTGGTCAACTACATAGTGCTGGTCATATCCATCATCTTCCTCCCCAAACGTATAACCATTGTTTTGGTAACCATGCAGAAACCGTCTGGAGCTGGATTGTCGTGTTTTTCCTCTATGGCCATCTAAGCCATGATGCCTGGAATTTTCTTGCATTTTTTTTGACAGAAACCGTTTGGTAAGCCAATTAGTTGCTGCAGCAACCTTGCCTAGTAAGGCACTACTGTTCTTGAAGTCATCACTTGTGCCATCCTGCTTTTTAAAGAGACTTCTGAAGAATCCCCCTTTCTTTTTATTTGAATTCCCTCCCCCAAGACGAAGTAGCATGTACGTTGGCTTTTTTCCTCCATCGGCTGCTGCCTTTTCTTTGGCCTCCTTCTCCTTTTTCTTCTTTTGGCTACTTTTAAATTTCATCATAAACCGTGAGGTATTTTTCATCATAGACTTTCGGCGTTTTTTCTTAGCAAGCCGGCTCTTCCTCCTTCCCAAGCCAAGGAATAAACGTGATGTGCTTTTCAGTTTCTTTACACTGTTCTTGCGTCTTTTGATGCCAGAAAACTTCATGAACATTTTTGACATGTTCTTCAGACCTTTCTTTGGGACTTCTTTAACAGGAACCAGTGGTTCCTCCTTCTTCTTTCCCTTTTTCTTCTTCACATCTGCATCTGATTTTCCTCCTTTATGGTGATGATCATCTTTAGATTTTTTTTTAGATTTACCGTGAGCCACTTCCTCATCATCATCCTCATTTGAATCGTCATAGTCTTCATCATCTTCTTCAGAGTCGTCACCACGTCTAGACTTCCCACCCTTCTTGGCTTTACCCGCTTGCCCTTTTCTCTTTTTGTTGTCCTCTGAATCCTCCCAATCTTCTTCTTCACTGAACTCTTCCTCCTCTTCATCACTCAGTAGCTCCTCCTCTTCCTCTTCAGACTCTACTTTTTTACCTTTTCCTTTGTCTTTTCCTTTTTTCCCCTCATCTTTGCCTTTAGATGGCTCCTCTTTTCCCTTCTTTCCTCCTTTCTTATCATCTTTTCCACTCTTCTTGTCATCCTTTCCCCCCTTTTTGTCATCTTTTGCTCCCTTTTTGTCATCTTTTGCCTTCTTCTCATCCTCTTTTTTTTTCTCTGGTTCAGGTTTTCCACCTTTCTTGGTGTCCTTTTTAGTATCTTTCTTACCAGGCATTTTGACCACTTGCTAGAAGCACACCATGCTCCCAGTACAAAGTTCAATGCTGTTGACCTTTAAACACAAAACATAAAAGAACAAAATTTGTATCATGTTTGTGAAGTTAGATTGTCAGTAATGCACAAAACAGTGACATTTTTAACTAACCTTAAAAATATTATTGTTTTTGATGTGACTTTATGATTCTTCACCACTGGTTTGAGGAAGGAATCCACCCGTCCTTAGCAGTTCCACACTGTTCAGATCTGATCCCCATGAAGACTCCTGTACAGATATAAACATGCTGGTTCCTAACATAATATATAAAATACTCAATTGTGAACCAATGTTTCAAGTCAGATGACTCCAGATCTTCCAATCTGGAGTCATTCAAGAACCCTACTTCCTAGCTTTAACTTTCTTTAGGTCTGAGAGTACATTACCATAAGGACTAAAATCTCCATACAGGTATCTGTGAATAAAACTGAATTGGACAAAGAAATAAAATAACGTACAAAATTCTCAATTCATCCATCTCTTTTTTTACGTTTCTCTTAAGATGTGTTAATTTTTTTTAGAGTGGTCCTCCTCAAGAGTAGTCACCACTTGACGATGAACATCTGAAAGGGTTTTTGGAATCAATAGTTTTTCTGTCTAGCAATAGACAATAAGAAGATTTTTTTTATCTCTGTTAAATAATTTACATGTTCTCTCTTATAAAGTTAACAAACAAACAGTTAACAACAAAGCTTACAAAAGCTTACAAGGACACAAGATATTATTTTATCTCCAGGTGATTCCAAAAGAGGTTTTAGCTGAAAACATTGAGTTCAGTAGACAATCAGCTACGACATTTGCCTTTCAGGTCCTTCCACCTTATTTTTGACTATTTAAGCTTGGCCAGTATTTATAGTCCAGAAAGCTGCATTGCAAATGTTTAGCCAAGGGTTTACATCCCAATTTTTCTTAAAGAGCCTGTGAAGCTTTGTTTAGTCTGCTAGTTAAACCCCATCCATGTTCCACTAAATAAAACAAATGACTTTTTAAACAATTTAACACTGTCCAGACAGCAGGCTACATTATTTTCTCAATATCTGCTCAATAAAATAAATACTGCATCATGATTTTTATTTTTTTATTTATCAAAACTTGACTTTCAGAAACTGTTCATCTGTGACTGTAATTTTTCTCTTCCACTTATCCACTATCCTTGCTTTTAAGGACACCTACACATGATTAAACATAAAAATGTGGATGAAACTAAGTGAAAAAACCCACCAATGTCCAAATTACAACTCAGTCAGACCTTTAGAAAGCCGGGAGAAAGACCTGGAGAAATATTAGTCAAAGCCATGTCGAAATAGTACAGAAACATCTCTGATATTTCTGTATTATTGCTGATGTTTCTATATTATATCTGTACTAATACTGGAAACCTAGTATTAAGAGAAAATTGAACAATATTTTTGAATAATACTGCATACAAAGATCTTAAACCAATGCCTATGTTTATCAGAGTGCACAGTTTAAGCTTAATCTAGCTGTAGATTTAAATAGAATAGTCTTGTCTACTGATTTTCAATTGCCTTTTACTAAATGCAAAACCTGAACACAACATGATAAAACATAGAAAAGGCTTTACCCCCTCAGTGGTTCAGTCGTTTTCCAAGAGATGCGTAGCCAAAGCTAAGTTCTTAAGACAATGTTGACAATTTCATTCACCTGGACAGTTCTCCATTATTGGCTCCTCCCTTTTGGTCATAAAGAAGACCTGCCTTTGTTGTGGTCGGGGTCTGAAATCTTCAAACACAGCGTGTCTGATCACAGGTATCTTCTTCAATAATCAAGAAAGAAAAAAGTAAAAAACAATAAATAATAACTTCAGTTTGCAATGTGCTTCTCCTCTGATTTTATCATGTCCTCCAGTGATAAGCATAACACATTCTGTTACTCAACACTACATCCTGTGCACAGTGGGTGACCTCAAGGGAGTGTGCAAGTAAGAGAGATGGGCAGATGAGTTGTATGTGTGTACTTATGTGAAGGTGTGTGTGTCTGTGTAGACACTTCCTTGTCATAGGTCATGGAAGGAGCCTTAATTTGTCATCTGGCTCTGCAGGTGAAACTTGAGATTGCTGAGCGGCTGAGGGGGCGGGGCATAAATAATACAAAACGTCCAGAGAGGAACAGAAGAAAAGCATGATTGGCTAATCTTCTGGGATGCAGAAGATAAGCTTGATTAGCAGTGAAGATACTGTAAAATGTACAAATGCTGAGTAATTAACGCTCTCAGACTTCATTTATTAGCATGACAGAAGTTGTGTGTGAACACCTGCACACATCTGCTGTTGAATCTGCTAAGTTTTTTACTCCCCATATTATCACTAACACCCCCCACCCAATATTGTTATCCTTTCTGTTTAAACTAAAGTGAAATAAGCCATGTAGACACTGCTAGCATACTTTGACATATGTTAAAGTACGAAATGGGGCAAAGGTCGGAGTTACACACACTTGTTAAAGATATGACGTATTCCCTCTAAGGTATCAGTTACACAAGAATGACTCTCAAACACACAGAGCTCCAGCCAGGGAAGGATCGGTAACAGGGCTGTGATTATTAGTGCCATCAACCAAATTATCCTTCTTCCTGAGGGAAGGGGTCAGATTGCCGGTTCTGTCCAGCTATAGGGTACAGGTGTTAGGTTGCTAGATCCAGATCTTGTAGATTATCAGTGTATCTAATTATTACCAACCAGCATAGAGCACACGTCAATGTCTATACATGTGTGCACAAGGCTTCACAAAGACATTCAAAAGACTTAATGTTACACAAGAATATTTATTCCTTTCCCCACAGTTTTGTGTCTCGTGGTGATCAAGAAAATGAAAAGACCTGATGAAATGTAGGTAGCAAGTTTCCCAAAGCAATTCGTGTTGGCAGGTGGTCCTCCAAGTTTAGATAGAATTTGTAAAGAAGAAACAGCATAGAGACACCAAGATACACGCCTGGGAGAACACAGCAGATTTACAACAGAGGTGAACATGATGATTCTCATCAAAAGCATTCAGATCCTGGGGAGAAGTAAGAGATCATCTCTGGCAGTTAACTCACAAACTGAGATATCCCCCCCACACACACACACCCACGCACACAGCAATCTGCTGCTATCTAGTGGAGCAGTTCAACTCCTGCAGCATTCTTAATTTGTTGTTGGTGAGAGTAGGTTGGTGGTTCGCAAACTTTTTTTAATGAGTGCCATATCATCATGCTTGCCTTGTGAATTTATACCATGCTTTCAAAACTTGGACTTTGTTATTATCATAAGTTATGTGAGAAAAAAAA
>NW_006800341.1:50990-61860 GCF_000485575.1 Poecilia formosa
TATATATAAACAAAAAACTTTTGATTAGCGTAATTACCAGACAGTCACAATGATGTCAGAATTCCAAATACGTCAGACTTCAGAATTTAATAAGAATGCCTTCTACGCTGATATTGTCTACAGCTAATACAAAACACAGTTCAGTGTATTCTGAATCATTGTATCACATTAAATCTTACATACATTGCACAATACATCCTCTTACCATGATTCCAATGTTGCTGACGTCTAAAGTCCAATAGGACAGCACGTAGCTAGCATGATCACTCAACTTATCAATTATCAAATCCCACCAGCTTCCAATTTGGAACTGGAACACATTATGGTTGGTTGGTTTTAAACCAACCAACCATAATGGTTCCCAGACACAAGTTTTAACTTCAGGGGTTAACAGAACCCAGCATAATTAGTCAAAAGAACTTCAGTTTTAACTGGGAGTTTTCAAATGTTTCCCTCTCTTCTTTTTCTTTTCAAATGTTTTAGATCATGCAAAAGTAAATGTGCTTATTTGCTCATCATCTTTAATTCATGCATATTTATCTTGCAAGTAAGTGTATTAATATTTTAGTCAAATTGCAGTAGTGTGTGGACCATAAGATTAAGAAGACCAGCAATACTTTTCAATATTTTTTTTATTTACATTTACATGGAAAATCTGCAGCTGCAGTTGAGTTGAGTATTGGACAACTCTTCTGATTCTTTTTCCAAGGAGCTGCTTTGTGGCTGATTTATGGTGAAATGACATTGTGTTTTTTTTTTCTTTCTTGTTCTAAACATTGATTTTGCAGGACAGAATGGTATTAGAGTATGTTGACCATCTGTAGACAGCGCATGCTTGTGTGTAGGTTGTAGTGAGATCCATGCTACCCAACACCTACCTCTGGAAGTCTTGACGTCACCGTTGCTCCGTAGTCACGTTTCTCCATCCTCTTAGACAATAGGTTAAAAGGAGAATTAAGAAAAAAAAAGTTCCTTTTATATTTTCTTAATCCTAATTGCCAACACGGTCCCAATTCCTTTTCGGCTCCTCTGGCATGAGCTCAAATCAGCAGGGGTCGGGCTGCGGGGAGGAGACGTGTGGCACTGGGAACCGAGGATGAATATTTAACGACGGTTATTCTTCGACGGCCGGGCCGGGGGCTTGAGTTCCACGCACTCCGGTGAGAGCTGATGAGCTCCGTGGGTGGGCAGCACCGCTCATAAACACAGCGATACACACACACACACACACACACATACTTATGCGTGTCTGAGTAAAATGTGACAACAAAATAATTTAAAACACAGCTCGACATAAGGAGGGAGGGAAAAAAAAAGTTTGTTTTCCTTGTAGCAACCTGCCTTAGTTGTAGCATTTCTGCAAACATTTCCTCTCATCCGGACTGAACACGGCAGGAAAGTGTGTCATGAAATGGCTCAAGGGGGACGTAGCACAGCAGATAAAGCCGAGCGTTACAACTAATTTAAAAAAAGGGGAAAACATTGCGTTTCTACATGAGCGATCCTTCTGTCGCCCGCCAGATGGACCCGCCTGACAACAAACAAATAAACGGTGAAGGCAGCGCCACAAACTGCTGCATTCAATCCGTAACCCAGACGACCTTGCCGTCTCCCGGCATCACCAGCTGGCCGCCAGAATCAAAACACTTCTTGGCTTTGATATCATACCTGCTGGGGCCAAGCCGCAACGCTCGGACCTGACTGGTTTTAGAAAAACATGCAACACGCCTTTGGCTAGGTTCGTGCTATTTTTAGAGCTGTTGCTGCAACAGTGACTTACACAGTATAGATCCGATCATTTGTAGGAACTAATGTAGACTGCAGGAGATGTTTGGCTTCCTGTTGCGGTTGGCAGACGAACAACTTCAACGGTCTTGGTCAGGGCAGGCAGCTGTCAGATCTGAGCTCTTTTTTAAATATAATTGTGAGAAACTAACAGTAATCCTTCAATGTCTTCACTGAGCACACATAAAAAATATACATTTAGCTGACTAAATATAGGCTTGCATGTCAGAGCACCTGTAGACATGGATTTTAAAGTGATACACTTCCTCCATATAATAGGAGCATCTCAATATTTGACCATCATTGCAGTGTGAGGAATGTCTTATCCTGTGAAAATCTAAAGGCTACAGGAGACCAAGTTTAAATAAAAAAAAAAAAGATTTTGAAGAAAGAAGTTACTCGCTATGGCCTACACAACACTGCTGATTTGACAGTTATCCAGCAAAGTCACTACAACCTACAAGGACATAAGGCGATAGATAGATAGATAGATAGATAGATAGATAGATAGATAGATAGATAGATAGATAGATAGATAGATAGATAGATAGATAGATAGATAGATAGATAGTTTATTGAATTTTGTAATTTATTACAAATTAAAAAAGCAAACAAGAATATAAAACAACATCTGAATAAAGCTAAAAAAAAACATTTTCAATGTTAATGTTTGTCATTTAAGCATTGTAAAATAGAGCAATATTTTATAAAGATTTTCCTCTTCTATCCATATTTAGTACATTCTAAGAATACATGCTTTACCCTTTTCTAGTTCTCTACAATACACATATTTAGCTGTCTCATGTTAAATGAACCTATTTAACCCAATATGACCAAATCTATGACTTGTTCTTAGCACATATTTGATTGTACTATTAGCTTCACTTTTGGTCAATTTTATATTTACAAATATTATTCATATCACATCTCATTTTGTTGCAATTTTAGCAAATTTATCAGCTTATTAATTTACTTCCATTCAATGTGCAGTGATTCACAATCACTGAACCTCAATACCGCTTTTCCTAATTCTGAATGCTAATTGAATTATTTCTATCACCATACCCTGTCATGAGGTTGAAAGCATCCTTCACATGGCTGCATTTTGATGAAAATACCACTCCCATGCAGCTCTGTGGCTTCCAGCAGTTGCTTACATGACAAAACTAATTACATACCAGGAACTGGGGATAGGAGAGGTCTGCTGTTGTCTTTCAGTTTTCAAATAGCTGACACAAAAAATACACATCGGTTCCCAGCCATTACCATCTGACTTCAGAGAAGTTTTCATATGGACATGAACAGATGCTTGCTTGAATTTTCATGGCAGTTTGTTTAATTTATTTTACTTTGGATCTCCATCACTGACATTAATTCACTTTTTTATTTTTTTCCAAATTTATTGACTTGCATTTGTATACAAGTCATAATTCTGGAGAGGAATTATGGAAGTGTTAAAATTAGCCATGCTTTATTTTAATTTTTTTCTAAGCAAGCATTGTAAATTGTAAATATATGGTTTGCTTTGAGATGACGTTTGCTGTGAATCTATAAATATAATCATTAAATTTTGCTTTGGTAAAAGAAAAAAAAAGAAAAAAAATCCAATCAGAAGGGGCTTGCCTGTGGCACACCACTGAAAAACTAAGATATTAGAGCAAATTTGTTTATTTAGAACAGGGGTCCCCAAACTTTTTCCTGTGAGAGCCACATAACTTTTCCCTTCTCTGGTGGGGGGCCGGAGTCAGTTTGTGACAGAAAAAGTGTGACGATTGCAGGAGTGCCTAAATGTAAAAATTTGTTTTCCAGAAAGCACAATCAAATAACCCTCTCTGGGTTCTTCACAGAAAAAATCCAGGAAATATCACCATTTATGAAATAAATACCGTATTTTCTGGACTATAAGCCACACCGGGCTACAAACCTCAGATATCTCTGCCGCTCTAAGTTTTCCACAGCGATGCAGCACGCAGCAAAGAGGGGCGGACACCCAAAATTTGAGTCATAACAGGTCAATTGAATATCACATTTATCAGGGTTGGAAAAAGAAAAGGCTGCCAAGTTTAGATTTAACTAGGGTTGCCACCCGGTCACATAAAATACAATTTGTTCCGTATTCTACAAATGTGGATGTACAAAAAAAAAAAAAAAAGCACATCCAAGTAATTTATATAGCAGGCTGCCCCAGTCATTGTTTCACTAATGGTGTTGGTGTTGCAATATTGTGCCCAACTGCTTTCTGGGTAACACAGACCAACCGANTCCAATCAGAAGGGGCTTGCCTGTGGCACACCACTGAAAAACTAAGATATTAGAGCAAATTTGTTTATTTAGAACAGGGGTCCCCAAACTTTTTCATGTGAGAGCCACATAACTTTTCCCTTCTCTGGTGGGGGGCCGGAGTTAGTTTGTAACAGAAAAAGTGTGACGATTGCAGGAGTGCCTAAATGTGAAAATTTGTTTTCCAGAAAGCACAATCAAATAACCCTCTCTGGGTCCTTCACAGAAAAAAATCCAGGAAATAACACTATTTATGAAATAAATCGTATTTTCTGGACTATAAGCCACACCGGGCTATAAGCCTCAGATATCTCTGCCGCTCTAAGTTTTCCACAGCGATGCAGCACGCAGCAAAGGGGGGCGGACACCCAAAATTTGAGTCATAACAGGTCAATTGAATATCACATTTATCACGGTTGGAAAAAGAAAAGGCTGCCAAGTTTAGATTTAACTAGGGTTGCCACCCGTCAAATAAAATACAACTTGTTCCGTATTCTACAAATGTGGATGTACAAAAATAAGCACATCCGAGTACTTTATATAGCAGGCTGCCCCAGTCATTGTTTCACTAATGGTGTTGGTGTTGCAATATTGTGCCCAACTGCTTTCTGGGTAACACAGACCAACCGACACGCTGCCGCCGCAGTCTCTTCTCTTCTGAGAACTGTAGTTCAGTTCAGTACAGTAGTTTCTGAACGGTAACTCTAACAGTAAAAGTGCTGATCCTTTATGTCTGCTACTAGCATGTGCTAAATGAAAATGGGCACTTTCCTCTTCTTCTTTAGATTTCAACGGCAGCTTGCATCCATTATTGTTGCACTACTGTCATCTACTGGATCCTAACATATATATCTCAAATTCTCATGATTCCAGTATTATTTAAAAAAACGAAAAATCTTCTTTTTCCCCTCAGTGCTATGTAACTGATCAACAACATTCTCAAATTTCAATTTCCTATTAAAACCTAATTCCGTTTTACGCCCTAAAGAGCCCCCTGGTGGCTGAAGAAAAATCCACATATAAGCCGCATGGTTCAAAGCTTAGAAAAAAAGTAACGGGTTATAGTCCAGAAAATACGGTATATGAAAAAAAAAAATCTAAATGCTCTCTGATATTGTTGAGGGGGCCGGACCAAATGTGGAGGCGGGCCGGATCCGGCCCGCAGGCCGTTGTTTGGGGACCACTGATTTAGAATATACACACTTGATATGTGCAAACAAAAACACGAACAAAGTGAAGTCAAAAGTGAAACAGTAGTCAATGAATCAGTGACCAATATCAGTTTTCCTCCTGAAGAAGTCTGCCGAGTCTTTAGCTGGAACAGCTGCTCTGAGACGTCCACACTCTGCAGCAGGTCAGGGGTGGCTGTAGAAAGCTTCTGCTGGGAGCAGGGGACAGGTGTGTGCTTGTGTGGAGGACAGCAGCAAGAAGCAGAAAAGATTCTCTGACAGACAGATGAGAAGGAGAGAGACCAGAGTGGAAGAAGGAAAAGAAGAAAGCAGCGGGGGACATCCTCCACATCTGAGTAATCGAGGCTCCACCTGGAAAGGCAGGATGGTGTAGGATAACAAGGCTATCTGAGTGGTGAAAGCCCCGCTGTGTGTCCATCAGTTTTGAATAATCCCTGCAGTGGTTGGAGTGTCAGTTTTTTTAAATATGGAATCTCTCCCTGTTCAGAGACACACCTCACTGCTGTTGTACTCTAGCCCAGGGCAAGTGTGTCCTAGCTAATTACAAAAATACACCTTTTTGTATTTTTCATATTTTATTCATAGCTAAGAGCAAATTGAACTGAACACAATATTGACTTTAAATGTCAACGCAGAATATGAACATGCAAATAGCCATGCTTCCATTAACCATAAAATTGGGCAAATTGAAATTACAAAAATAAATTTGCTTAATAGCAACACGTCAATTCTGGAAAAAAAAATAAAAATAAAAAAAAAATAAAGTTTTTTGATAAAATGTTTGTTTGCCAGGATGATGTGGTTTTTCAGCTGCAGAACACTTTTTCACATCACACAAGAGATCTGACGGTTCTTTGAAGGTTATAGCACCGAGTTTAAAGACGACTTGAATTGGGCTGTATTTTTGTTTGTTTGTTTGTTTGTTTGTTTGTTTGTTTGTTTGTTTGTTTGTTTTTGTAAATATCACCTATATCTGTTGAACCTGGTGTGTTAAACTACATGTTAAAATTAAAAATAAATAACTTAATATCAGTTAATATCCAATTACTGAGGTTTCTGTCCATCACTGGATCACCAGACCAGAGTCATGTCAGTGTTTGAAGAAGTGAGGGCTCACCAAGGCCCACAGAGTGACACCAGTGGCAGTACAGACCCCAGTGAGAGTCATCTGACTGGGGAGAACAAAAAGGTCCCCATGTGTGTTTTATGGAACTTTGGATCTAACAGTGAAGGTCATTCCATCTAAACATGAAAGATACTACTCTCACAATGTTCTGTAATGTTCACATTGATTTTATGATTGCTGCAGTAAGTGTGAGATGATTTTTATGGAGTGAGGGAAAACTGAATCTTCTTACTAGGAAAAATCACAAAATATCTGAGAGTCCTGCTGAAAATGCTGCACAAAAACAACATGGTAAATTAATTCAGTCTGAGTGCCACTTAAAATTCACTACTTCCTTTTTTTCTTGTTGCTATTAAGATTTATTGTCTTAAATGTAACTCATAGACAACTCTGGAATATTGTTCCTCTGCCAAATAAAGGACAACCAGACGATGTCAGATGAAAGTTAGGTTGCTTTGTTTTTTTTTTTTTTTGCTTTAGTTTACATTTAAATATTAAAATGAACACATCTTCTTTAAACAAATGATCTTCACTCTAGAAGAAAAAAGCAAAATTTGTTGAATGAATTTAAGTGAAAGAACTTGAAATGATAATTAAGTCACTAAAATGTAAAAACAAAAATATACTTAGTCAACTTACTGAATATAACTGTGTAACTTTTTTCTTGCGTAGAATAGTTTTAGTATTTTAGGAAACTACAACTGTATTCCTAGATAAAACTTACAAATGTGTAATGTATTAAATGAATAATTTGCTTATTTCCAATATTTAAAATCCATTCGTCCATTATCATAGATGCCTATCCACACTGAGGCCATGAGGGGTGCTGGTGCCCATCTCCAGAGGTCATTGGGTGCGAGGCAGGTCACCGATTCATCACAGGGCAAAACAAAGACAGACACGACAAACAATCATGCACACACACACACGAGCGCACACACACACCTATGGAGAATTTAGAGTTACCAATCATGTTTTTGGACTGTGGGGGGGAGCCGGAGTACCTGGAGAGAACCAACGCAGTCACAGGGAAAACATGTAGACTCCATGCAGAAAGACCCCGGGACCTTCTTGCTGCAAGGAGGTCCTGTGTCACTATGGGTCCACTGTGCAGAACCACTGCTGCATCTAATTATGTCTTCTTCTTATTATTATTATTTTTTACCAGATTTTATTTAACATTGGACTAATTTCATTTACTGGATGGATAACTATAATCTGAGGAAGTCCAACATGGGGTTTAAGGTAATTGCCCCTTAAATTTAATTACCCTTGGCAGCATCAACTGTCATCAGACCATATCTGATAACTGGCAATCTGTACAGGAATTTTGACCTTCACGTCACTAGATAATCAAGGGGGAATTCAATGCAAGAAGTAGTGGCAGCCATCACATAGTCACACACACATTTATACAAGCAATTAGTGAGACAAAAAAAAAAAAGAAAAACAAACTAACAGTTACAATAGACCTTCACATGATGGTAGAATAGTGTTTTCCCACCCATACTAGAAGGTTTTCAAGTGACCTGTTAAAGGTCCTACCAAAGATACAAATTGATGGCATTCTCCTTTACGGTTTGCTGTTACAGAGCTGAATTCATGGCACCATCAGTTATGGCACCATGAATCCGTACGTGTTTACATACATATCAATCTGAGTGCCACTTAAAAGTGATAACTATTAAGTGATAACTTTTTATAAGTCATGAATGGATACGAACATATGTGGATATGTCCATACAGTACATACTGTCTTTAATGTTTGTTACCTTGTCCTTCATCCAGTTCTGTAATGATCTGTAGGTTATTTAGCAGTATATTTTTTTTCTATGAACTTGCTGTGCCCAAGAGAGGAATACAGGATGGAGGAAGACAGAGCAGCCACGCTGACAGAGATTTCACAAAGTAACATACCTGGTTTGGAGTTACTGCAATCAGTTAAAAATGACTGTTAAAAATGACTGTAAATCCTAGTCACAGTTATAATCCACCATTTTATTATTTGTGGATGATTAGCATAAGATGGCTTTGTATTTTATTTCAACTTATAAAGTGAAGTGAATTAACATGGCCACTTTCCACATGTAGGAATGATGAGAAAAAGGAAGAGCAGATTTCTTGACATTTCTACAGTCAGCCTTTTCTCAGAACGTCTTCAGAACTAAAACATCTTTAAATGTGAGGAGGAGATGTTATCTGAAAACATACTGAACAAATTAGACTTCACTGAGTCATTGTTGTTCAAAAAAAGTGAACCTGGTGAATATTTCAATTATGCAGCTGTACATTTTGTAGCTTTAGGCCAACATATGAAATCATTATGCATTTCCTCCTGCACAGCAGATGACCGACTGTTTGATCACCAGGAATCACTTGGATCCAACACTGTGCTTTTATGTTTTCTGCTGTGGAACAGAGATAACACTTGACTTGGCACTGAAATAAACATAATAAATGTATTATATCATATGAAAACAAATTATCATTTTAGTGTAGCAAGAGCAGCCATACCTGTTGTTGTTTTGCTTTACTTTGACAGGTTATCAGTAAACCTGTGGTAAAATGGACCCCTTTGTCTTCAGACTTGACAGATTTGTTGCTCTGACAAACATTTTTGTGATTTGAGATGAATAGTCTGATTATATCTCAAGAAAATATGCTTGCTTTTTTTTTATCACTCTTCATATTTATTTGTATGCATTACAGTTTCTCATGAGATTATTTCAACCTCAAAAATATTTTCAGCTTGTATCACTACAACCACAACAGAGATTGTGTATGTAGTGATGGATCCACCATCTCTGTTGATACAACTGTTGTACAAAATCACAGAGTTTTTGTACAATAGTTCAACAAAAAGTGTGCAATATTCTGCAAGGAAAAAAAACTGTTTCTAAAAATCTTTTTATAAATAAATGTTTGAAATCTATTTGTATACACTTATAGAAGAAGCAAAACATGTTATTTGCATTATTTAAAGAAACATATAAAACATTCCAATTAGCTAGCATTTGTATCACTACAACCACAACAGAGACTCACAAAATTATGAGTCAAATTTACATTAATCACAAATATGACAGAAAATACAGCAAACATCTACAATACACAAGAAAAAAGAAGAGAAATGTTTTAAATGTTTCAAATTGTCAAAAAAAAGTTTTTCTATGAGCAAAGCAATACTAGATAAGATGTGAAGTTTTCACCTGATGAAGGTTACCATCACTCACAAACTAAGTCACAGCTCTTAGTTTACAGCACAGATAAAATGAAACTCATCATAATCAGACTTGATGAACCAGAGATGGTCTCCTTCTTTCTCCATGGCTCCACTGGTGTCACAGTTTTCTTTTGGTACATTGTGACCCCAGTGTTTAAACTCTACAGCACTGTCATCAACACAGAACCAGTAATGGAGAGAGGAGGAGGTGTAGTGAAGGCAGAGCCATACGAAAGGACTGTTGGTTTTCTCAGCCTCCAGTTCAGCAAAGGTCTGCATCTGTTTATCCAGGATGGAGGCCAGCTCTTTGTGGTTATGTCTACAGTAGCTCAGGGCTTCTTCCCAGGTCTTGTTTTGGTCAATCAGTAAAAAAGGTGAATCATAAAAAAAATGTAAGCCTGTTTTATATGACAGAAAGTCAAGTAACTCCATACAAAACAGCACAGTCAGAGAAGCAATAAGTTTATAGCAGGTGTGCGAATGATCTCATGGTCTGACTGCTGATTGCAGCAATACACATTATTAGCAACAGTAGAGGGCCCCAAAACCAAATTTCATTTAGGGCCCCATGGATGATTGGGCCAGTCCTGTTCCCCCATCAAAGTCATCTCACCACCAGGGAGTGGTCAGTGGACAGCTCTGCCCTGTCTTCACCCAAGAATGCTAAGAGCACATATGGACACCCTGATGTCCATATGTGGACCCTGATGTCCATATGTCAAACACCATGGTGTTTGTCCTTAACAAACACCATGGTGTTTGTTAAGGACAATCCATAATGAGCACAGAAGTCCAATAACAGAACATCACTCTGGTTTAGATCAGGGTGGTCGATCCTCCCAACCACACTCCTCCAGATCTCATTGTCATTGACCATTTGAGCGTTGAAATCACCCAGCAGAGTAAGGAAGTCCCCAGGAAGGGCACTCTCCAGAACCCCTCCAACATCTCCTAAAAAGGTGGGTAATCTGAACTGCTGTTTGTCACATAAGTATAAACAGCAAATGACTGAGGACAGAAGGTACGACTGAGTTCCAGTTTTTACAGGAATTTCAAAGACTGGGTCAGGAATCGCAGGAGATGACTTAAGATATTATCTTAAATCATCTGGACTGTCTGACTATGTGAGATTCAAGGTCATCACATAAGTGTCATTGAAAAAGCATTCTATCTTTTTGTTGGAGTTGCAGGTGGCACAACATTCTGTAATTCCACACTTACTGTATAACAGTTTAGAAAAGTAGTTGTACTGTCTCGTGTTTCCTT
>NW_006800341.1:62302-65676 GCF_000485575.1 Poecilia formosa
AATCAAGTTCATAAATGCTATGTGTTGTAGCATTCATCCAACATTTGAAGAATGAGTTGGAAAATTTGCAAATGTACATGGTCGGCTCAGGATTAATATCCACGCTGTCAAAATCATCTGTGTCATTTTGAATTTCATCTGATGAGTTTTCGTCAACTGAAGAGGATTCTTCTGATGATGAATCCTCTTCATCCTTTGGTTTCACATCCAGGTCCTTTATATTTCTGGGAAGACTGGTAAAGACACTTTTTTGTAATGTCTGTGTTGATAAAGAGTTAGCTGTGGTTGTTAAAGTAACTCACTCAACCTGTGAGCAAGCAAACACATCCAGGACTACTTGGTCATGAGGAACATTGACACTTTCAAAAACAACAAAGTCTCCTGATGCCTTTACTGTTAAATCCATAGTTGTGGTTTTCACGGTAACTTCCTCATCCTTAGAGGAATCTTCCATGTCCTTTTGGTCTTCAGGGTTCAATGTCCAAACCAAAGTATTTTTGATCTCTCGTCCTCAGAGCTCTCTACTAAAACGTCTTTGCCTCTTATGCTCTATCCTAACAACTTTTCAACTCCCTTCATAACAAGAAATCCAAGGTCCCATCAATATAAAAAATCCTCTTGACTTGGTGAACAGTTAAAATGGTTTGTAAAATCAGTTTGAAGTCGTCTCTCTGGAATCGATCTACCTCCAACCAAGTTGAGAAGCAAACTGAGAATTCTTGTATTTCCACTGATAATGATAATCTCTTTGAACCTTTATGACTTCATCGATGACATCATAGGCTGCTCACACTGCAGTCTGAATGGACCAAATTTTGATTTTGGGAGTGCAGCTGTTGAATTAAGGGACAGGCACATGGCAGTGTTGTGTTTATTTGGTTTTAAATCAGCTGGTCAGAGGAATCAGACAGATGGTGTATTGAATAAGTAAATCAGTGCTGTCCAAACTTTCCTTCTGCAGTTTTACCTAAAGTAATTAACTGCAGCATCTAGTTGTTTTTTTCCCTTCAACAAGAGAATCAAAATACCAAGAGATTGTTTTTGATAAAAAGTGTTTCAGAATATGTAATCTCTTTGAATATACATTTGGCTTTTTAAATTGCTTTCATGCAGCAATGTTCTGCTAGAGATAATACAGGACAGCAGTTGGCTTGAGATAATCAGTTATAACATCTACCCTGTGCCATAATAATGGCACAGGGTTATAAGAAAATAACGATTGAACTCCTTGTTTTTCACAACAAAAAACTTTTTCTTTTTTCTTTGGCTTACTGACGTTTAACTCACATGGGGATAACCCAAGTATTATTGAGTTAACCCAATAATACTTGGGTTATTGGGTTAAAAATACTTGGGATAACCAAAGTTATCCCAAGTATGTGTCTTTAAAGTTCCAGAGGTCCTGGTACACTGACAGATGGTGAAATTCACTGGTCTTAACTGACCCAATAAAACTTAAGGTGCTTCTTTCCTGAAATGATCCCACAGTTAATCAGCACAAACTTTTTGTGACTATTCCATACACTTTCTGTCTCACATCACGATGTGGAATCCCAGCCACTGTGAGAAATGTATAAATAATTATGGGGTTTTTTTTTTGAAACAGCTGGAAAGAGTGAGAGATAAGATTAAGGAACAGCTGGAGTTAGTTCACTTGATTTAGGCCTGACACATTCACTTGTTCACTCATCACTCTAACAAATTACAGCATATGCTGCAGTTTCGCATGTGAACTTAATATGACTAATTGTTCAACTGCTTTTGTGATGTATTTTTTCCTCTCTAAAATAAGCATATACCAGCAAGGAGAGCAGGAATGCAGACTAAGACATTTGCATATTGTAGTTTGGAGATTAAATTCACTACTTGCTCTTTCTCTTGGCAGTTATTTTACCATGATTTCTTTTTATAACATTTCTGGTTTTAGTTCATCTTGAGTCACATGTGGATATTTTGGTAAGAAGGATAAAACAATCATTTTCTTCCCCTTTTCCTTTCTCATTTCCTGGTATGTTGATCATTCTTCTGGCATTTACTCACCAGCACTGACATGCTGTTTGAAATTGTAGAATATATGTTAATGAAATATTCAAACAGTTTTTGTTATGTATTACTGATTGTTGCTCCATTGAGAAGGTCTAGCAATGTTGTTTTCTTGGGTTACAAGCTTTCTTTAAATTAGTTTCCTTATTACTGTTATATAATTCATAATGAAATTGTCTGAAAGTGTTATTTATTTCCAGTGGATCTTTCATTATGTTCTCTGTCCACGTTTTCATTGAGTGAGCTGAGATCTAAATATTTGCTGACATATTGTGTTCTTATTGTAGCCTTTGTAAGATGGATTGTGACTTTTTTGATGCTGTTGAGTTGAATTTTGGTGTCCACTGTATAATTATTTCATTGTATGTTTTGTGGGAATAGCTGCAAAAGAATTGAGCAACTTTTCATTTATTCTTCAGGATATTTCCTAAATTTAGTTAGTTTTAATTTTTTTGAATGAGGAGTATGAAATTATTCTCCCTTTTCGCTTTTGCTGCTTCCCAGATGAGAGTTCAGGGTGTGTTTATTATATCATTTGTCCAAAACTTTGTCTTGGAGTAGAGATGTGCTTAATTGTAAATCTTCGACTGGCTTTGTTTCTGTTTTATAGATTTCTGAGTAGACAATCAATGACTGTCCAGAAAAGTCATTGACAGCCTTCGGAAGGAGGGTAAGGCACAAAAGGTCATTCTGTCTTCAAGAGACAGAACATACTTTCATCTCACTCACTTTGCAATACAGGATACAAAAACATACCGCTAAGCACTCTGGGAAATAGTTCAGACTCCTGTCTTTTTCTTCTTTCAGTTTTTTTATGTGCTAACCTAAAAAACTCTAGTTTATTCAACTCTGGGGCTGCACAGTGGCGCATTTGGTGGCACTGTTGCCTTGCAGCAAATAGGTCCTGGGTTTGATTCCCGGCCCAGGGTCTTTCAGCACGGAGTTTGCATGTTCTCCCCGTGCATGTGTGAGTTCTTTCCAGTTACTCCAGCTACTGGCGACCTGTCCAGGGTGTACCCCTCCTCTCACCCGAAAAGTTCGCTGGAGATAGGCACCAGCAACCCTCCCGACCCCACTAGGGAAGAGGGTGTAAGAAAATGGATGGATGGATTATTCAACTCTTGGAGGTTTGACAAAATTAATAAAAGTTAACACAAGTTACTACTGTAAGCGTATCTTTCGCAAACTCACACATTTAGGTTCAAAATCTAAAACTCGCAATTTTTTATTTTTACATTAAAGAGCAGAAGATAGTAGACACAACTAAATGCTGCTGAAAAGTTTTACAGTGTAATAATATGTCAGTGGTGAAAATGGTAATAATAAGAAAC
>NW_006800341.1:65686-88656 GCF_000485575.1 Poecilia formosa
CTCTGGTAGAGGACCCGAGCTCAGAGGATGAAAGAGAGACCACCCGTGGAGGGTGAGAAGAGAATTTTTTTTTTATATGCTATGTGCTGTCCTTGAGTCCAGCTTTCTCCAGCCATTGGTACGATTTCCTGATATCAGCCACTTCAGTTATTTGTCGGTGGTACATCCCATGTAGGGGCTTGTCCTCCCATGATGGTTCCTCCAGCACCTCGTCCTCTGTTCCCCATTGCCTGAGAAAAAAATAAATATATATATATATATATAAAGACTCATTGCTACTTTATTGCAAATGCTTGATGTCAGTTGCTGTTGCCAAGGGTAGCACAAAAGAGAAGCATCAGCTAATCTGGTATGAAATTGCCTGATTGATGTAAAACGTTCCTTCCACCAATGCTTCTGGCTCAGTTGAAAGTTCTTCATTTTGTACTTCCATAATTACCTCATCTAGTATTTGTAAAGCAGAACAGGATTCTGCTCAAACTCAAACTTTTTTTAGTTTTACATCATGTTACAATGTTATTCCTTCATCATAAACATACCTGAAGTGTTGCTTTGATTCTCTCTTTTTCTTCTTCTTCCCAGACAAAAAAAAACAACAACAATCTTTTCTTATCCCCAGAGTAGCAACAACTGATTGTTTCTCTTTATTAACCTATTATGCTGATTCCAGCTTCAGACCATCAAGGTAGAAACACAATCAGCAGTTGGCTAATGAGCGAACTGGGTGCTCATGTTATCGTCTCATTGTTGGATTCATCCCCATAACTGGGGAGTTATCCCCCCAGATAAACTCCTGCAAGGCTGCAGCCTGTTTATTCAACAACACCAAACTCTTAAGCTGCTCCCTTGATTGAAATGATTGTAAGTGGTTTTTCACAGTCATCATTGTTAATAGAAAACAGCAGAAACAAGTGCACTTGTGGCTTTTAAGTGTTCAAGGGGGGCCTAAAAATACACTGATGGAGTGGGATAGTTCAGCAGAAAGCACTTGCAGGTTCACATGCTTGTTGGAAGTTTCATCTCAGAGAGGCAGATCCTGAAAGCCAACAATCATTCTGTTCAAACTGTAACATCCTCAGTTCAGTTTGTTGAAACCGTTAATAGGTTCCAACATATCTCTATTTCTTTAGTGATGCTTCATACGACATTGGCTTACCCCCCTTTGAAAGAAATAGTGTTTGTATGACATGTAAAAATGCTTCAGTCTCACTGTGACGTTTTTCCCCCTATTCCTAGTCAGGTTTGTGATGCAGCTTCCAGCTTTGATGTTGTTAGAAAAGCAATAAAAACTCACTGCCTCAAGATGAGATATTTTAATTGGTTTTATGGACTAGACTTAATTTAGTTTGGCTATAACATTAACAGCATTAAAATGTGCCAGTTGCTTGGTTAAACTGCAGAGCTTCGATTAGCCACACAATTCTCTCCTCCTTTTTGGACAGTTTTGTGTGGAGAGCGGCTCTTTAAAAGTCTTCACACCCTTGGTGAAAAGTCAGGTTTGTGTGATTAAAAAAAAAACAATAGCATATTAAATCATTTCAAAATGGGGGAAAATAATGTAATACAATTTTTTTTCTCCTGTGAGTTGATGTTTTATTGTTTTGAATATATACTTGGAGTTCCTGTGATGATGACAAATGAAATAACTCTTTGTCGTCTTGCTTTCTACCAGTTATTTGAAAATTTGGAGCCCAAACTGTCTGTATTTGGAACTGTTCAGAACTTCAGCTCCATCTAAATAAAATTAACCTCAGCTCATAATGCTGCCACCACCATATTTCACAGTTGGCATGTTTCTCTCTCAGTGATGGAGTGTCTTGTTCTGTGTTAACCTTACATTGATGGCAACCACGGCAACCATTCGGCTGTGCAGCCCCTCCTAAGAGCTGCAATTTTCAAGCTTCTGCCTCACAGAGCAGCTTCCCCTGCAAGTCTCCCACTCAGCTCCTTCAAACTAGTCAGCAGCAATTAGCAAAATCCTGGTGGAACTTCACATTTTCTGAGCTCATCGGATCTACTTTTCACTGTAGCACTTGTAAAAACATTGTTAAAGGATTAAAAGAGGAGCCATGTTATGATGACTGCTTTGAAGACGGAGTTTCAGAAAGAACAGAAGTTTTTAAAAAGACAGAGGACAAATTTTAAGGTGTTAAATTACAAAGTCAAATTTATTTTTAGTCATATTTGATATGTATAGCATTTTTATAGCAACTTAAGGTACACATACTTGATTGGGCTAAATGGCACTACGTGCCTAAAAAATACATAATACTGACCCTTTACACCTGTTTTCATGAATCATGACACATTATTTGTAAGGTTTTGGGAGATTTAAAGCTGCAGTACATAGCTTTTATAAAGACAATTTTGTTTTTTACATATTTGTTAAACTTGTCACCATGTCGTGACAGAATGCTATGAGGCAGATAACCTGTGAGAAGATCGATCTCCTCAACCTGCTCCAAGAGCTGATTTTGCTCTCTGAAGAAATGCGCTGCTGCTGAGCAAATCAGAGTCAGGAGGGGAATTGTAGCGCTGTCAGTCAACCTCATGTTCTCACTGCTAAATGTGCTAATGGTGGAGAAACAACTTACTGCTACAGGAAAACCATTTATCCACCGTCCTAGTTAGCACTGGGAGAAGTCAGAAGAGCTCCGTATTTTTACAGATTATTCATCTCATACCATACTGTCAGGACAGTGTGACAGTTTCAACAAATATATAAAAAGATACACATTCAATGTGTAATGGTGTGTACACTTTAAAAGATAAAACTCCAGAAGGCCAAATTCTAAAAAAGAAACCATTCCTGTCCATGTCTCTGTGCTTCATCTCATGTATTGCTCTTTTATTATTCACACTTTTCTACTCTCTATAAACGGAAAGTGAATTTAAGCCTTTGAGTATGGTTAGCAGAAGGTTAAACAGTAAGACAATTTGACACAGCCATGGACTGACCGCCACTATAACCAACCATTATGACACTGCTGCTACGGTGAAGTCAGCCCTTGAAGAAGGGCAGGCTTGAACTATATGAATAAATAAATAGGATTTGCCGGTAGAGATGTAGATTTCTGGAGAGCTAATTCCAGTTGCTGTCAGTGCAGTAATTGCAATTTGTTCCCCTCCAAATTTTCACAAACTGTTTTTTTTTTCTTGAGGTGATTCTACAATAGTAGATCAGAAAAAAACCCAAAAAAAAACAATAAACTTTTCTTTAAAAGATTGCTGATCTATCTGAGTTTTTAGAGCTTAAAATAAAAACCAAGAAAAAGTTAGACAGTCAACTTTCTTATCAGAGTAGTTTAAAACTGTGGGGCTAATCTGAAGTTTCCAAAAAAGTAAGCGCTAAATGACATGTACAAAAAAAACAACAAAAAAGTATTTGCAGTTAGTGAGCATGTTGCTGGTGATCTACATTATGTGAACAGTTGCAGAAGTGGTGCAGGGCGTCCTTTTAAATGAGGATTTTGCATCTACTACAGGCTGTCAACAAGGAAAATGTCTGAGAGCAGAGTGACTGTGAGAGAGAGATGAGTCTGAAAACCATGGAGTTATTATTGTAATAATATGAAAAATGAATTATGTAGTTATGTATTATATAATTGAGTATCTTAAAGTCTTATAACAACAGCAAAAACATTTAAAACTCTGTCAGAATAAAGCTCTAAACAGCTGTTCTGATCCTCTGTTTGGACTTTTTAAGTTTCAAATTTGAATTGAAAAATGCTTTGATTCCAAATGGAAATTAAACGTCAGTTGAACTCATTTCAATTTAGATGATTCAAAGAGTTATTGCAGATAACTCTTTGGTTATCTGCAATAACAAAAGACGATAACAATAATGGTGGTTGTTAGCAGGAAAGATCTCGTGTAGCAGTCTGTAATAACAGCAAATCTGAAGATGCCTCTGATGCTGCGGCTCCAACAGATGACAGCAGCAGAGATGATGCTCTCAACAATAGACTGATAGAAGATCTGCAGCATCTTGCTGCAAACCTTGAAGGATCTTATCTTCTTCAAGAAGTCCAATCTGCTCTGTCCCAGATCTCTGATTCCTTCTTGCAGTTACTGCAGACATTTCGTTCATGCCAGTTTCCACTTGCTTTTCAAATGTGCTAAACACAGATGCAGGAGATTAATGCAGTTGCATGTCCTCCTCCCAGCATTTTTACTTTCTGATGATCAAAATATGTTCTGTATATTTGTGAAACCATACAGGCTAAGTTGCACCTATTATGCTGCTCATCTGCTCACTAAGAGTTCACTAAGTTAAAACCAGACTCTTGAAATGCTCCTATAAATCTACTGGGAGCCATTTTGCATCAGGAGCTTGGTCACATGAAAAAATATGAAAGATTTAGTCAGGAGCCTGGAAACAGCAGGCTGCATCCGGTCTTGGGAAGTTTTGCTTAGAGTCTATTACAATAATTCAAATGAAACAAAGCAAAAATAAATTAACATTTAATTTCAGACTGATTAAACCAAGTCTGTCAATGTTTTTCAAATGATACATATTTTTTCAAACCAACATGATTTGACCTGATTTTCAAACATAACTTAAACTTGAGTCAGTAGTTATCCCAAGGTTCCTAATAGCAGATGTTACCAAAACACCAATATGCCCAAGGATTTTGGTGTTTAATCTTTAGGTATTTTTTTCTGGTGGAAAGATTGTTATTTCAGTTTTTTTAATATGCATAAAAAAACTGTCTGACTTTCAGCTTTTATTTGAATGTAGGCGTTTTAGTAAAATGTACAGATTTGAAATATGCAGCTTGATATGATCTGCATAATTACAACAAGAGATAACTATTAGTTGGCACTCTACAAAGCTAGCCGTTTTAAAAGAGTAGCCAGAGGAAAGCTATTGCTGAAAGAACGCCAAACGAGGTTTTGTCTTTGCTGCAAACCATGTAGTGGAGACAGCAAACATGTGGAGGGATGGGCTCCATTCAGATGAAACCATGTAACCTCATTGTAGTTTAATCATTGTAGTTTGTGGTTGTCAAAACATGAAAAAGACTCAAGATTTATAAATATTTTGTGAGACACTATGTTTCTCACAAACATAGCCACTGGATTTCAGGATTTTGTGTTTTGTGTGTTCCAGGATGCATCATAAGAAGGATCATATTGAGGAGGCTGTGTCATTTCTGCTCCTCTGTTTCTGCCAGCCGGTGCTACAGCAGCACAGGCAGACTGTGACCTCCATGTCATTACTGTGATTGGCAGAGTGACAACTGCTTTTTCAAGCTGGAATCGTGTCTTTATCAAATCTTAAGAAAAGAATATTAACAATAGAGAAATGTTTTTTTGTTTAATGTGCCAATTTGTCCAAGAAGCAAGATGAAACAGTTGCTGTGGCGCTATCTAAAGTTGTGGCGCTCCATTATATTCCGTCCATCTGTCTGTCTGTCCATGGTTAAACTCTGTTTGAGGCAGCCTCATCCCTGACGTGGAAAAAGCTTTTTACCCATTTCAATCTCAGAGGCCTCAGAATTCAAACACTATCCTTAATTTGATTTTCCTTACATCACTTTGGGTTTGTTTACTTCAGTTCTCTGTCCAGTTTTTAATTTCTCTTTTTCTTTATGTTATTTGTGTTTCTCTCGCTTACTCTTTTACTATTGTTTTGTTTTCCTTGTTTCAACAGTTTGACCTACAAACTGTCCAGCAGTTCATCTATATTTTCTGCAGTTTTTCTTTCTCTGCTTCTTGTTGTGTTTGTGGACTTATTAGTGGCAGTTATTAACACTCTTTCCCACAATGTCCTGGGTTCAAATATTGGCTTTTAAATGTTTCTACTAAAACATGTCTCACATGAATGTGAGCAGTGAGCTTCTTCTGGGGCTCAGATGAGGCTCACTGCTCAGGGCACCGCACCCTCTGGGGGCGGCACAAGTAACATTGAAATGGATAAATGACACAAGACAAACTCATTGTAGAAAGAGTCTGATCTAATCCCACCGTCCAACAACAACAGAGAAAATCCCCCAAGGATTCAAAAACAAAGGGTTGATTATTTAAAAAGTAAAAGTCCTTATTTGGTGTTTATATCACCATCAACTGTTTAGGTTTCAGCATAATATCTTATAATGTCATGTTCATGATGAGTCATTTTCTCATTAAAACACATTTGAGACATTGTCAGATCTCCCATGGCAACCATTTAGTGCAATGCACCGCCCGGGCGCCACAGCTTGGGAGATCCATTAGAAGGGCCCGGTGCGCGTCCATAGTCGCATCCCCTGTGCCAGGGGTCACCAACTCCAGTCCTCAAGGGCTACCATCCTGCAACTTTTAGATTCACCTCTGCTCCAAAATGTCTGAATTCCCTCACCAGCATTCATTCCTCTCTGCAATAGGCTGGAAACGAGCAGTTTATTTGATCCAGGTGTGTTTGAGCAGAGACGCATCTAAAAGTTACAGGATGGTAGCCATCGAGGACTGGATTTGGTGACCCTGCCCTATGCCGTTCTGCCTTCCGCCCAGTGGAGAACATTTCACAGCATGATACTGCTACCAAACCTGTGCTATCATTGGGATGGTGGGCTCAGAATGATGTGCAGCATTTTTTTTATTTATTTACTTTTTTATTTATGCATTGCATTTTACATCTGCCATAGACATCAAGTGAACACTGAGATTTCCAAAAATCACAGTCCTGTGGAACCAAGTTTCACACCTGAAACGTCTGCCTGTGAGTGTTTGTGCTGTGTTATGCTTTCCCCTGAGAAAAAACTAAACATTTAAGTGCTTAATCTGCATGGAATTCATGAACAAATTAGAAAATTGAAGCAACTGAGCACCACTTCCTGCAAATACATACCTTATAAAAATAAAAGGTATATGCAATTCATGCATATTAGTAAAGGAAAGTGAAGACAACCAATCTTCATGAAGGCTGGATTCTCAAGAGATGTTGAGCTTTCTAAGTAATCCCTTACAGTTAATTATTTAGATTTTCACTGACCTTTTGAATCTAACGATAATTGCTGATGAAGTCGAGTGAAATAGGAAGCGGTGCATCACTCCTTGCTAATTGATTTGGCTCATGCATTCATTAACTTTTTTTCTGTGATCAGAATTATGACGGGACGTAATCATCCATCAGTTTTTGAGAGAAGTGATTCTCAGCAATGCCTATAAAATTAAATGGTTGGCTATTCTCCCAAAGAAAGAGTGGCCAAATCTTGACCGAGATCTGAGCACTACCTCTCCGGCGGGAAGCAGGGCCGTCTGTGGGAGAACATTCCAGGTAATCCAGGCTCTGACAGAGCAAGACAAGAAGGAGAATCTGAGGGAGACAAGACAGTACAGCTGTAAATAATGTCTATAACTCAGTAAATACCAGATCTCACAGCTTTCTGTTACACAAAGAGTGCTTCAAATAAATTTCAGTCTATTTTGATTCCATTTATTGATGAGATGATTCATTTGCTGAGTCTATATAAAGCTATGTGCTCTAGCAGTGGTGGTGCCTCAACTGAGACCAAAGTGAGGAATGTTCATTGTGTAAAAAAAACAAATCAGTCCTGTAGGCTTGCCTCTCATCTGAGCTCTTGCTGCAGTCATTATGCTGAACGCAGCCCACCTACTTTCTTTACCAACCAGCTCCCCACCAGCTGCAGTTTTCAAAGTGAATCATGCCATTGTGCATTTTTATTATGTTAGTCTAAAGTTTTGTAAAGTAGCTACTAAACTTTATTTTTCATTAGAGATGTACCAAAACTATACATGTCTGTCACAATAAATTTTGCTGGATGATAAATTGTTCCAGAAGTTATTGCAATAAACAATAATATTATTGTTTTGAGACCATTGTTACAAAATACAATGCTAATGACAAAATAATAACACATAAACACATTCTAAAAGATCAATGAACTTTAATTCTAAGGAATATTTAACACTGGAACTGGAAGATGGTTTAAATCTCCAAAAGAAATAAAATGAATTATGAAGTATTTGGACACTAAATTGAGCTCCGCTTTATCTGATTCAGTGGCGTTAAGAACAAACAAAGGTAACAAAAGTTTTGTAAAATAGCTAAGTATGCTATTCATGTGAATCATATCATATTGTAATGAGTCATTTGAGATGATAGGGGCATATGATTAGCATACCTCGGGGCCTGTTTGTGTGGAGAGTTTTCTGAGCATGTTTGACAAGAAGAGACCCCAGGAAACATAGTTCCATTCTCAACAAGAATGGAACTTGGAGTTCACACTCTTGGATGGAGTTCAAACTGTATGCTGAAGTTTGAATTCTTAAAACTGTATCTACAATGCAAACATAAGTTTCAAAGCGACATTAAGAGTTATAGTATTTTGTACTGCAGGTTTCCATTTCCTATTATCAGGGTATCTTTAAAGTAAATTCCACATTAGCTGAGCCCTGAATGGACTGCTGCAGGGATTAATCAATGAGGAAGAGCCACAGCTCTGAATGTGTGGCTGAGATTGTGCAGTCAATGCACTCAGTTGTATATAAATGGATGTGGCTTGTCCACCAGTACCAATAGA
Source organism: Poecilia formosa (assembly GCF_000485575.1). Lineage (NCBI taxonomy): Eukaryota > Metazoa > Chordata > Actinopteri > Cyprinodontiformes > Poeciliidae > Poecilia > Poecilia formosa. The sequence continues at coordinate 74,215 of NW_006800341.1, forward strand.
AAACCATAAGACATGTGTTTCTGGGTTGCGCCTCTGACATAACAAAAAGTGGTGACACTGAAAAACCCAGTTCCCATGGATACAAAAATTACATAATCAGATACATCTCTCTGTTTTTGTCAGGCTTGTGTAATCATGCTGTCTCCCCTGTAGTTTATCTGTTTATTTGTTAACTTTTTTTTCTTACCAGTTGGTTTCTTTGCTTGCTCGATGGTTGCTTAGCTGGAGATGTTTTAATTAGACTCCTTTTCCTGTTGTCTGATTCATTCCAGGAACAGTAGAGTGCCGGGCTTTTGACTATTAGCCAAACAATAATAGTGAAATGAGCTTTCCACTTTAATAATTATACAGAGTAATAACAAAATAGTTAGCACACTGTTGACACGCTGCACAGTGATAATGACTCTCTCGTGTTTTTCAAATATTCTATAATCACATTCCACTTTGAGCTTTTAGCACGAAGGCTTGTCGAATTTAATTAGACAGAGGAAATGAAGAGTTAAAGCAGCTCAGTGGGGTGTAGGAGGCCCATTGCAACCTGAACTGATCTGTCTGCATGTTTGTCCATCTTTGTCTCTGCAGCTTGACATGTCTAAGGTAACTTCTCCTCCGACTGCTAGATATCCATGAAAGATTCATGACAACTGAGACCGCCACTTATAAATCTATTATAATAAAACAGACATGTTCAAATGGTTCCAGCCCACCTCACTCCCAACCACCGACACTTCCTCAGTTCACATAATGCAATCAAAAAAAAAAGTTCACACAATGCAGACAGAGCAGAAGTGAGTCACTATTAAATGATGATTGAATGTTTAGTGAGACAGAGAGATGTGAAGAACTCTGCACATGTGGCTCCCCAAGAAAGGTCATGTCCCAGAAATTACTAGAGGGAGAGGTCTGTGGGCATGCATATCCTTCAATGTAATTAATAAAAGCACAGCTTCTAAAAGCTTATTTATGAAGGCCCTTCACATGTATGATTTTATTTCCCTGGCAACAGCTTTGTGTTTAAATATAGAATAAGACAACCTCAACCAGACTCCACACGGACTAAATTTTGGTGAAGAAGAGCTTGAGAATGAAAGTCGTTGTTAATACTCTAAAATCATCCTCATGGGGGAGGGAGTGTGCTTTCTCTAGCCTGTCGCAGCTATCTGTTTCTTTTATATTTTAGAAACATTTTTTTTTCTGAAGAAGAAAAATAAACCATTATCCGCTCAGTGTGGTCGTTCTCCCTCTCTTTTATGTCTACATTATGCAATCATGCATCTCTTTCATTCCAAGCCTGGGAGGCTGCGGATCTGGAGGAGGATAGAGGACCTCAACAGGTGGAGATTTTTATTCTAGGGATAGAAGGAGGAGGAAGCGGAGGGGGAAGAAGAGGGCAGTGAACTGCTCCTTAATAACAAGCCCTTTGATCTGCTTATGCAGCCTTGTTTCTTGCCTCTGAGAAAAATTCAGCTTATGACATCCAGTCCCAGTCGGCCAACATGACCCCTTGCAGTAGGCTATCTTCACCATCTGTCTGCAATGGGACCACAAGGCAACACTTGGGGAGATGCGGGGAGAGAGGGAGGCAAAGGGAGGGGGTGAGGAAAGGACGGGGTTGTCAGCGCTCCCCGAGGACCCCCAGCGCTGCAGTTTTCATCTGTTAATTATGTTTAATTGAGACTGTATAATTCACAAGCGTCGACTCTGTTTTCCCTTATCTCATCCGTGGAGCCTTAAAAAAAAAAAAAAAAAAAAAAAACTTCGTGACGCAACAAAGCAATAAACGTTTCCGCCCAGTAATTGTGCAGAAGGACCGCGCGGCGTTTCACACGGGGGACAGCCAGATTAGGGTACAACAGATATTGATTTTTTTTTTTCTTTCTCAGTGCGCAGTTGACGAAGAGCGGAGGCGCGAACGAGCGGCGCTCGTTTGACGCGGAGACAGGCGTCACCGGGGAGCGCGAGCGCACACAACAGCTTGACACTATCGTCGCCGGGAACGCACGCACGCGCGCGGGTTTGGCTTGGGTGAGCACAAGGTGGTGATGCCACGACAAGTGGTGCTGTGCACGTGCGCCCAACCGCCCCGTGCGACCTCATTTTTCCGAGAATAGGCGATACTCGCTCGGTAAAGCGACAGCAAGAGAGAGAAGCCCACGAGGACATAGAAGAAGAACGCGTCAGTTTTTATGCGCAGTTAAGATATATTTATTTAAGACAGAAAAATAGGAATAAGTGTGCGAGTTGTTGTAGTAGAGTGCATGACATCAGCCAGGCCATTTTTTTTAACTTAATTTAAAACAGAAAGAATTGCTGAAATAATAATAAATTATATTGTAATATAATTGTACCACACTACACTTTTAAGAAATATATTAAATAAAAGTATGCATTTATAAAATATGTATTTGCTCAAGTGTAGCAATGAAACAAAATGCTTTTAAAGATAGTTTGCTTATATTTTAAAATATATGCTCAAAATAAATGTTTTTTTAAATTCACTTAAAGCTTACTTTAAAAGTAAACTATTAAATATACTGAAGTTTCAGTAAGTTTTAAATTGCATCTCAGTGTATACTTTAGGCTAATGAAGTATGCCTTTTTAGGGGCCTTAATAATCTTTTACTATTTTGTTAAAATGGCAAGGAATTAAATAAAAAATCCTGATAGTGGAACTTAATGCAATGTTGTTTAATAAAGTAATAAATAAATATGTTAGGCCTCAAAACGTCAAACATTTACAAATTAGTGACAGAGGTTCTACAATAAAAACAATGCTTGTCCTTAACACTAAATGGAGTAGATATCTTCAGTTTTACATACCTCCGAATATGGTCTGTTGTTTTCAGTTTTTTAACTAAAACAGGGAAGCTGCCTTTACCCAACCCATTTTCAGATGTATGACGTAAAATCTGTTAGAGAACGGCATTAGCTCCAGTTCACACTCCAGACCAGAGGGTGGCAGTAATGCACACTTTCAGTTTTTTTGAAACGCGCGATAAGAAGAACAGCCTCATCGGGAAGCTGGGGAGAAGAGATGCTGTTCAAATTCGCAATTTTTACTCCATAGTATTACCTTAAAAGTAGAGAGGGCCTAGTTAGTAGTTTTGGTAAATTCTAGCTGGTGACCTCCTGCTCCGAGTTAGATGATAATACAACAGGACAAGAACTGGGAGGAAATGAAATCTGAGTCACAAAAGGAGCCCGAAGGGATCAAGGCTGTTTGCTTCAAAATGCTAATTATCTTTGTTTAATTATAAACAGTGCAGTACATATATAAACAAACTTAAGTTGGTTTAAGAAATAGTTAGCCTTTTTTGGTGATTTTTATGCTTGTTATTATAACAGTCATTCAACTTTATGTTATAACTGCATGGAGGGTCTCTGTGTTGAGACTTAATATAATTTTCTTCATAAACTTAACTTGGTTTAGTTAAGCTCAGTATGCCAAAGAGACTTTGACATTGTGAGGCTGTGGTTATAACTCGTTCATCATTGTTTTTATCTTCAATATATTTTTGCAGTCTAAGCAAATTAAGATGAAAGAGGAAGCCAGGGATCAGGAATTAGAAAACCTAAAGACTTTCCTGTCTCAGAAGAGGTTCTGGCTCCACCAGATCACCAACCAGTTCTGAGGATGAACCTCCACATCGTCTTCATGATGGAAGGCTTTTTTTTTTTTTTACACTGAGCAGCTGACTACATTTCTAACAGCAGCAAAACTGATGTGTTTCCAACACTAAATGCCTAACAAATGTGTTAAGGATTTAATACATTTGTTAAATTCTTAACATATGTCAAAATATTGAAAATAATTTGACAGAATTTATTCCCCTTGTTATTTGTTGTTGGCTTTCAGGGCACTGTGATGGACTGGTGACCTGTCCAGGGTGAACACTGCCTCTCATCTGATGGCTGCTAGAGATGGGCACCACCAGCCCCCCACACCACCCTGCAAGAATCAGCGTGTTCAGATCATGGATGGAAAGCTTTTAAGGTAGTTTGTCTCCCTTAAGTTCACACTTGAAACAACTTCATAATTAATGCCAGCATCAACTGATTTTATGATATCGCTGACTATTTTTTTTCTACTTCTAACATGAACAGGCAAATAAGACACCCAGAAATGTTTTTTCACCCCAGGCATCCGGTCCCAGTCATCATCAGTTCTGATGTTGCCACATACATAGCAAGTAAACAACGTCTTAAAATTGTAAGTCTTACTTTTTTCTTTGCTGTTTTTCTGTACTCTTTAAAATACAACTGCTTTCTCTGTTTAATTGCTCTATTGTNAAAACCTAAAGACTTTCCTGTCTCAGAAGAGGTTCTGGCTCCACCAGATCACCAACCAGTTCTGAGGATGAACCTCCACATCGTCTTCATGATGGAAGGCTTTTTTTTTTTTTTACACTGAGCAGCTGACTACATTTCTAACAGCAGCAAAACTGATGTGTTTCCAACACTAAATGCCTAACAAATGTGTTAAGGATTTAATACATTTGTTAAATGCTTAACATAAGTCAAAATATGGAAAAATATTGAAAATAATTTGACAGAATTTATTCCCCTTGTTATTTGTTGTTGGCTTTCAGGGCACTGTGATGGACTGGTGACCTGTCCAGGGTGAACACTGCCTCTCATCTGATGGCTGCTAGAGATGGGCACCACCAGCCCCCCTCACCACCCTGCAAGAATCAGCGTGTTCAGATCATGGATGGAAAGCTTTTAAGGTAGTTTGTCTCCCTTAAGTTCACACTTGAAACAACTTCATAATTAATGCCAGCATCAACTGATTTTATGATATCGCTGACTATTTTTTTTCTACTTCTAACATGAACAGGCAAAGAAGACACCCAGAAATGTTTTTTCACCCCAGGCATCCGGTCCCAATAATCATCAGTTCTGATGTTGCCACATACATAGCAAGTAAACAACGTCTTAAAATTGTAAGTCTTACTTTTTTCTTTGCTGTTTTTCTGTACTCTTTAAAATACAACTGCTTTCTCTGTTTAATTGCTCTATTGTTTTTATTTTTTTCTAGATTTCTGTTAAGTGCAGTGGTGCAGTGAATGGGAATGTTCTGTGGTTGATCCTCACTGTTCTTAGGAAGACGAAATGTCAGTTTGTCTGAAGTAATACTGGAATACTATGACATTGAATTAAAACAATAGTTTTTTTTTATTTTTCACACTTCCTCTAAAGTGTACCTATTGTTTTATTGTGCTAATTTTCATAAGCATGTTGTCTGTAAACATTTAATATATTGACAATTTGTACAATTCTGTGATAGTATATTAGCAATGCTCTCTTGAAAAATGAGAATATACTGAAGACACAATGTAAGTTTTTTCAGCCGGAAAGTGTGTTGTAATTGATCCTTCTGTGTTCTGGTGTCCTGATGTGTTGGCAGTACTGCAGTGTGTATGAAGCATATAATGTACAAAGTGGCAAAGAACAATAATAAAAGACATTAAGTAACTAAAAAGTGTACTTCATTAGCAATTATATTAAACCAAAGTGTAATTGTAGCATACTGTGATCACACTAATAATATAAAAAATATGTAATGTTTATATACTTAAAATACATTATAAACATATTTTAAATGTAATTTGATCACAAAAATAGTGCACTTAAGATATACTGATCAAGCATGTTTATATTACATAAAAAGCCATGTTAAAGCATAAAAAGTATAACTTTAGTTGTTCCAAAAAAGCACATTATAGTACCCTTAGTACACTTTAAATTGTGATTTTCTACCATTTAATTACTATTAAAATACACTAAGTACAAAATTAGTTGTTCCAAAATAACACACTTCAAAAATACTCATGATTAGTCTGGCTTCAAATATGCTAAAATTTAACATACTTTGTGTATTTTTCACCTGGGCATGGCTTACAGCTAATGCAAAGCCACAATGAAGTTTCTTTCAGACAGTATATCATTTTAAGTAAATATGTAGCCTGGCTCCTAGGAGTTTAGGTAAGAAAGGATTGCTAGCCAATTAAACACACTGATAGCGGTAATTAAAACAGGTACTGGTACTTTGGTCAGTGTGGGCAGCTGCAAAATTCTGCTGGAAAATGAAATCAGCTCTCCAGGAGGCTTGTTAGCATAGGAAAGCGTGAAATGCTCTAAAATGTCCCCATAGACAAAATTCCACCTGGAACAGGTTGGATTCCCACTCTTTTCCCGCAACCTCTGGGGTCTTAGTTCACTAAGTGATTTGCTAAATTTGATTCAATCTGGAAAAATACTTTGAACCACTGTACAGCAAACTATTCCCTTTTCGCCTAAAACACTGTAGGGCTCTGATGTTGTGTCTAGTTGAGGATACGATAAACACAAAGTGGCACAGCTGTAGCTCCGTCCTGAATGTGTCCATGTGACGAAGCTCCAGCCACCGTCTGCGCCTTATGAAAGTCTTGTGTAATCTTATCAGTCTTGCGACTACATATGTTGCCAGTGCACCTTTTCTTTACCATAATTTCTCCTTCGACTCAACTTTCCATTGATATGCTCAGATGTAGTCACTGTTTGATCAGTCAGCTTACTTTGCATTATTTTTTATGGGTTACTCTATTTGGGAAGAAAACAGGGGATTTTTATGCTATTGTAGTAGGTTTTTAACCACTCTTATGTAATGTTCAAATTTTTCATGTAATTTACTTGTATTAACGGCCCCCATCTGCCCTTTGCAAAACTCTCTAGAGGCGCCACTGACACTGTTAACTACATAGATCCAGTCTATATTTTCTCATTCACAACGGGAAGATGAAGTCTGCGTCCTTCGCCACTACCCCTCTATCCCCACTATATGTTTAATTAACCAGGCTGATGTGTAAGTACCTCCAGCCAGCGAAGCGTGGGCGGGCTGCGGGGGTAAAGAGACTGCCGGAGAACATTTCCCTCATTTTTCTCCGCCGGGACGCCGAGAATCTCCTCTGTCGCGCAAGCAGAGAAGCCAACAATATAAAATAAAATAAAAAAAATAAGTCGACCCGTTTTAAACTTGTTTTAAACTGTTAGGCGAGCTTAGCTCTGAGGGAAAAGCAGGGAGAAAGAGAGGGAGAGCGGAGGCAAGAGTGAAAGGAGAGAGGGAGCGAGTGCGCGTGGATTGTTTTCTCTTCTTCCTTCTCCCTCTCTCTGTGTGTTTTGATGTTATTTGTGACGGAATCTCCCCTTCAGTCTCTAAGAATCCGGAGAGCGGCGCAAGAAGAAGGAGGAGGAAACGGAGGAGGACAGGAGAGGAGAGGAGGTGGAGGAGGAGGCGCGCGCGGACCTGTCCACGAGCCCTCTCACTGCGGAACGCGCGGGGCTGCCGCTGGAGATCCCCCCAAAAACAAGCGCTGTTCTGGGGTCTGACTGACAGCCGCGCGTCAAACGGCTTCGGCTAAATGGACCGCTTCTGACGCCTCAGTCGGAGAGGAAAGGCTTTCACCACCTTACCGGAGGAGGGGGGTGAGAGAGGTGGCGGCAGCGGCGGAGGGGGGTGGGGGGTGGCAGGTCTTCAGAACCAGACAGGTGGATTTAGCAGTTTTATGGTGCCTTCTGGACGGAGAAGAAATGGATGGATTAATCTGACGAGGGAGACGTGTGTTATTCCCACCCGAATGGAGTAACAGGCTGCAATGTCATCTCCACCTGGCCGCCTGGAGAGATGTGTCACGGGAATGGGGTGAGAAGATTTTAGTTTTCTTTTATTATTATTATTATTATTATTATTATTATTATTATTATTATTATTATTAATAACCTTATTAGTTATTAACTCCTGTCTTTGAATGTTTGGCGACTGCTTTGCCCCGGCGGTTTCTATTTAGCCTGATTTCTTTCGCCTTCCCTCTCAAAGTAGAGCATAGCGGCAGGTTCGCTCCGTCGTTCGTCCGAGTCCTCGACACACAACCTGCTGCATGCCCTACATAGAAGGAGAGTAGCGTGAGGGGAATATTCACTGAGGAGCCACAGGCTGTTTTTCCACTCTCATTTTTACACACTCACACACACACGCGCACACACACACACACACGCGAGCTCGCGCACACACACCCACCCTCTCTCTTTCTCCGTCTCTCTCTCCCCCGGTGTGTTTCTCGCGGGTAGAAACATTGCTCCCCTCTAACATGTCGCTCACCATTCCACCTTTAAATTTAAACGTTTTCGTCACTCGAGTCGCGCGTTCCAGCCAGTGATCTCCCCTTAGAAAGAGCCGCGCACACATCAATAAATATATAGGCACATGTGCGCAAAAACGCCGATATGCGCACCCGATGTGAGCTTTTTAGGCTGCAAACCAAACAGCTTGAGTCATGAGGTATGTGTGGGAATGACTCGATGCAATCGACTGGCCTTCCTTAAACTGACAACTTTTCAACAACTGTCATTAGAAGCTTAATGTGATTTAGCTCATCTCTTTGTTTTATCTTGTAAAATGCCTTGAGAGGAGATGTATGGTGAAATTGGCCTTATATAAATAGTGGATTGAATGAGACCATAAAAAAGCTCAGATCAACAAGTCTACCCAAAGCTGCAGCTTTCATAAATATTTGGTCTCATCTTGATTTTTCCAGACCAAGTTTCAACACTTTTTATCTGGTTTCACTGATGCCGTGAGAAGAAACCAAAATGCCAGCAAACCTACAGGTCTCCGCGGCCGCCTGCGCGGGCCCTCGCACTACGGGAGCACAACCCAGCAGCAGCATTCCACACTCGGACTCCGAAGAAGAAGGTGCAAAACGTCCACAGCCCCGACCCTGCAGCAGCTGCCACGCTTCTTTATGACACCGAAGGTAAAGAAACAAATGCTGAAAAAAAATTCGACTCTTCTGTTCGCCGCTAAGGGGCGCTGTGGCACCACATTATGCCCCTTTCATCAACCAGTCTTTTGCTACTGCTGAGGATGAAAAAGCCGTGTAATGAATTCATATCTCAAATTACAGTTTTCAGGCTTTTGAATGCAGTCACGTTGTGGAAACACAATTTCTTGCGTTGTCCTCCGTTTTCCTTTAACATGCCAGGTCTGAGACACAAAGCTTTCTGAAGGCTTTACACACACAGACACATGCACACACATTCATGCACACAGATGTTGCATGTGAGAAGGGTCCAACACCATTTGAATCTGTCAAGACAATATATACAGGTTGGCCATGAATCCCATAAATCTCCATCAGATTTATCCCAACTGCAAATAAATGGCACCCGTCGTCAGGGCAGTATTCATTGGGAGGCATGTTTGTATCTATCTTGATCATTTAGGGTAAATTACCATTCATCCCACTGTTTCAAAGAGAGCTGAGGGAGACTGACAATTTCCTCAGCAGTAGCCTGTTTTCTTGAATTGTGCGGATGTTACAAAATGAGATCAGTTCTGTAAATATTTCTGGCTGTGACGTCATTGCACCTCTAAAATCTCAACTGTGTTTTCATAAGTCAGGCCTACTTTTTGCCTGTTCACTTTCTGCTTGTTGTTATCACTCCACAGAACATTGCTGAGTTCTGCTATTAAGCATCCGCTGAAACACATCTTAGAAGGAAGGAAAATTCTCAGTGATGTCATGCATACTGTATAGTGGCAGGCTCTTTTTTTTTTCGTGGTTTCCCCATGACGTAGTCTTGAAACGATATGTCGAGAAGCATCTCACTGAGCTGTTCACTGAGGCAGGGCCGCTGTTGGTAGAGCAGGTAGATTTCCTCGGAGCCAGAAAGGTTTGTCACTGTAGTCATTTGTAAAGCTGGGTTTCCCATTTTTAAATGGGCTTCTGTGTCTTGTTACACAGCTTATATATATATATATATATATATATATAGATAGATAGAGATATTATTACTGACACTAGATCAATGCAGATGCAGATGTTATATGGTATGAAGTTGAAAAACCCCCCAAAAACATCGAAGGAGATTTGTTGTAAAATTGTGTTTAAAGCATGTAGGAATAGAGAGAGAGTTCTTGCAGAAAACAGGCTGTAAAAGTCAAGCGTTTGTGCCACTCTGGTTTTTGTGTTTGGGATTTTAATACTGTGTGAGAACATTCATAGAGTCTGAGTCCAGAATTAGCCTAAAATCTACATATGCCTGCAATGTAGGTTCAGAGAGTAGTCATGCAAAAGCGCTCTTGAAAAATGCATGAGGGAGTTTTTAACTCTTTCAAACAATTAACTTTAGTTGCAAGATACCGAAACATTAAGGGTCACTGTGATTTTTCAGTGGTACAAAAAGTATTCAAACCCCATTGAACTGTTTTCCATTTTGTCAAATTAGAAGGACAAACCTCAACGCATTTACAGTTGTAAACAAAAATACTGGTTAAAAAAAGTAGAGCATAATTTTATTTATTGTATCACTATACAAATCAAAATCTAAAAGACTATAGCTTACATTACGTCCTCCACAAATTCTCAATTGACTTTATGTTTGAACTTTGACAGGGTCTTTCTAGCAGATGGTAAGTCTGAATGATTGTAACCACCCTTTTTTTTGCTCTGCTTTGACTATTTTTTGAGTTAATGTCCTTCTGAAAGATGAAATTCTTAAAGTCTCAAGTCATTCCCAGCCTCTAACTGTTTTTTTTCCTTTTAGAACTCCATGGTATGTAGATCTATTCATGTTTCCATCAACTCTGACCAGCTTCACACAGTGGGAATGCTATGCTGGGACAGGGAAGCTGGTGTTTGGGAAGCGTCTGTTTATATGTGATGAAACACATAAACAATTATTAAAAAGAAATTCAACAGTGACTTTTTTCTCAACGCATGGAATGTAGTTAAAAACATTTGATCTGAGGAGAATGAAGACAAAATGGAAACATGGAGCTTTACTTGTAATATTCTGAAAAAGCCCCACAAACATTTACAAATATGTAGGTGTGAATTCATGTATCCAGGAGAGAAATGTGCTGGTCACCAGTGTGGTGGATACAAAAAATATAATTCTACTGCCTCTTTTCTCTTTTTGACTTTACTTAATAATACGTGCTGATTATTTTGTAGCACCAAATATCGATTATAACCAGTTTTTATCTATCACCTCTCCCAAACCAGGAAATCTCTCTGAAAATAAGAGTAACCCTTAGCTGAGAAAAAAACCCCCCAAAAAAACAATTTGCCAATATGGAAAGCAACACATTGTGCAAATAGGATTCCCAAGGGTGAATTATGCCATCACTACATTAAGAGTTCCCTATACCTTCCTGTTTTTGTAATTACTGATATTTATAAGAGCTACAGTGATTAATCCCCCTTTTTTATTTTATTCTTCATATAGAAAGAACAAATGTTCCAAAACTGAGAACATTCTTCTTTAATTCACATAGCCTTTACTTGTCATCATTAAGTGAAGTGGTTATTTTGTCACAATCAACTAAATTACTTTCTCTTTGTTTTGTTGCTGCACATAATCCTGATGCAAACACTCCAGTCAAGAAAACTTGGTTTGGTGTTGCCCTCAGCTGCTTATTCCTTTACCGCTGGACGAATGTAAAAACTGATGTCACGCAGCGACTTTCTTTGTACTTACAACAACAGGTCAAATGCCACTCGAGAAGATGAAAATGAGGGTTCACATTTTCCTTTCCCCTGCAATTACCCATAAAAAGCACTGAGTGACATATTATAATGAGTAGTCTGACCCCCGCTAATCTTCTGTATAGCGATGTGTGATGTTGCAGTTTTAGACAGAAGTTAATAACGTAAAAGCCTCTTATAAACGTGCGCTATTTAATCATTTAATCAAAACACAGTTGGTGGTCTCATTTAATGACTTAGTGAGCCCTGGTGATATTAAGTGGGGTTTGACTAACGCAGTTTTTTAAACAAATCATTTTATAATGAAGATGACCATAGAGGATATGTTTCAGGATGCAGAACAATAGCTTCAAGCCTCAAGACATTATTAGTGCTTGATACACTTAGTAAATTGAAAATTCCTTGCAGAACAGACAGGTTGGCCTTGTTCAGTTTCTAAGCAAGAAGATAAAGTCTGAGCATGTCTGTGAGAAGTTCAAACACACTGATGAATTTATTTATTTCAGGTAGACAAAAAGTAAAAACAGAAAAAAAAAATAAAACAAATAATCATGTCAATTGACATACAATTTTACATAATTTGTTCAAAAATGAGCAGAAGATACAAGGTCTTATGATTTCCTGCCTTTCTCATACTCATCAACCTACAAACATTTAAATCTCTCAACACTGATAAATGTTAGAGAAATGCTTGGCTTTTAATAATACATTTCAACTGTTCTTTTTAGGGGGACCTGAATACTTGGGAAACTACTTCCAAAACAATAACTGGGTCCTCAAGATTCTGGCCTAAACCTGGCTGGAGATTTGACCACTCTTTTTGGTGGAATTGGCAGAGCTCCACTCACCTGGTTGGTCTCTGGCAGATGCCCCGCTTTTAAACATAGCCCCCACGTAGCTTTTGGGTTGAGGCTAGGGCCATTCCAGAAGCTTGGTGCTAATTTGTATGGTGCAGTCCAAAAATGATTTAATGTGTATTAGGTATCACTTTTTTGAGGAAACATCCAATTCGATCCAAGTTCCAACCAGCAAGTTCTTCGTTTGCAGTGAAGTTGAAGAATTTCAAGATAATCCCCTCTTTTCATTATTCTGTCTGTAACCGGTCATTTGTGTCCTTTGTGCAAGATAATTCACCCACCTTGCTTGCTGGTGGTCAGATGGGTTGATGGCATGGCATGGTATGGCTGCCTTGCTCCTGTCAGACTGCCACAGGGCAGCTGTGGCCACAATTCTGTAGATTGCTCTCATCAGCAATAGGGCTGTGATGATTCTTCAAATGATTCGAGTACCTCAACTATTAAAATTCCTTGAGGCAAATGATCTATCTTGAAACTTTGTTAAATTGTTTTACTGTTTAGCGCACCATGTTCCAGGAGGGTTATTATTTATGTTGCGCAATGTTCTCACTTCCGTCTATGCGTTGTTGATGAGTACTAAGTGCTAACAACATAATGTCCCATTTTCAAGTTGGGTCTGTGGCATCCGAGGGGATTTCATTGATCGATGATAATGTCCAAGTTTTTATTGTTTTTTGGGTGACCAATAGGCATGCATTATTGGCGCAATGCATGAAATACAACGTCTTTTCCCCTCATGACTGGTTCAGACCGCGTAGCGGTGTATTTATACAGGTGGAGTGGAGACTGATGCAGAAGTAGATGGAACACAGCATGCTGTACTGTTTTATAACTAGGATCAATTGGAATGTATGTGTGAATTTAATTTAAATGATATTTTTGCAAACTGTCTTTAGACAACATTTGTTGTGAACTGGTGCTATATAAATACGTTTAACTGAATTGAATCAAATATGATTTGAATAAATATCCAGAAATATGCAAAACGGTTGTTCAGTGCTGAAAAAGTGTGGTTGAGATTAGAGCTGCACAATATTAGAAAACCTTGTGATGGCAATAATATTGGTAAATATTGCGATGACGGTATCAAGGTCACAGTTTGTTTTCATCACTCTGTGACCTTTAACATTTTGGCAATGTCATTTGTGTCTGGTGTGAGCATCTGCTATCGCAAAACTCTGTCCAACAGGCTAAATATTACACTGGCATAAAATAAAAGTTCAGAACACTTTGAGTATAATAGCCAACACTTATTGCACACCAAGCTGTCCTTTGTGATATGAATACCACACACACTGATTTTGCAATAATGATATGTTCATGACGAATAGTGCAGCCCCAGTTAAGATACAACTCTCTGAAATACCTTCATGAGATTTGATGTATATATTTTAGGATCTATTTAAAAAATTGACATAATGTGGATTAGAGGAAATTGGCAATAGATCTAAACTTGCAAGCCATAGTGGTTTTTAAAATTTCTCTAAGTTGCTCACTGCATAATTATCACACCCTGAAAAACAAGTGTCTTCAAATGCATCCTTAAAGGCACATAATTAACATGACAGTACTGTCCTTAGTGAGTTTTTTAAAAACTTTTTGCTGATACTGCATATCTGAACACTACACCATGACTATGAGCCTCAATTATACCTTTGTGCTCTATTTTTTGAGCTTTTTAGTGTAAGAAAATGTATAAAATAATAATTATGGTTTATTCAGCAGCATTTGTGAGTGCAGCTAGCTCTGCCCCTGACTGTTACTGCTTTGACCTGCATTTCTCTTTATGATTAAATTATAATATCCAGCACACAGTGCTTTCTTCAATTTTTAATGGTTCTAATGTCTTTTGATTGGCTTTAGATTTTAAAGAAGTGGTATCCAGTTCCATTACACACCCTCATCCTTCACGTTCACACTGCACTGTGTCAAACGAACCAAACCCTTTCAGCAACCTGCTCACAACCTTTATAGAAAAAGATTCAAGCTGTAATCAGATTGGAGTAATTCTAAAGAGAATGGATTTTTGCTCCTGATAAATGATATACTTGCTGCTC
>NW_006800341.1:91948-95676 GCF_000485575.1 Poecilia formosa
CTTGTCCTGGTCCTTCGTTAGTTAAAAAGAATTCTAAAACTTTCCTTAAATTAAAATATTTATATGAAGTATGTAAAAGCTTGTAAGTATGTGAAAATTGTACCTAGTCCATCACATGTTATAATAGAATATGTGCACCATGTTCTCATTAAACATGGTTGAAGTTTCATGTTTTACCATGATTCCACCGTTTATAACAACCCCACACCCATATAACAGTAATGCCCATCCATGTAAACAACTTAATGGAAGTGCATAAATTATTCCCCTTTCAGAATACATGAACGCTTTATTATTGCTATTGTGTTAATGCTCACTACTTTAGAGTCCATGTAGAAGGAAACAATTTCTTATTAGGAAGTCTAGCAGACCAGGAGCAACAGACACATTTATTTCGATAGATGTATCTCCATGCATTTTAATGATTGTTTTGGACTGCAGTTGCTCCCTGGTGAAATATTTCACATTTGTTAAAGTCACATTTGCCTGACTGAAAACACATTTTGGGATAATCTGACCTATTTAATAAAATCCACTACTCCTTGTCACTTGAATCAGGTTAACTGAGCTACGGAGGCTGAAGTTAACCAGGAGCTTTGCAGGAGAGAAGAGTCAAAAAAATGGCTGTCACTTAACAGATTTTAGCTGGATGGAACAGCAGAGCTTGGTGAGAATTTTGTCTGGGTCTCTCAGCTTTTATATTTGCAGAAATGAAAAAAAATATGATCTGTCTAAGATGTATATTAGGACTATTGATTGAAAATGCAAAGTCATTACTGAGAGTCAATAGATATTGTTTTAAAATTAAATGCACACATATTTTTCTTTTGATGTCAGTTTTCATCTATTCTGAGCTTCCAGCTTTCAAGATGGTGGAGCTTTCATTTTGTTTTGTAACATTGTAACTCACCTGCTGGGTCTGTTTGAATAACACGGTTGTGAATTAGCTTGAGTAGTATTAAACACAACATGTGGTTTTCAGGGGGAGCATATTTCCAGCAACATAAGGTTCTTTTTCTGCTACCTTTTATGATGCCTTTTTCACTTTGCCAGAGAATGTTGAAGTAAAGATTTAGTAAGTAAAGATTTAAATTAAACAAGACTCATATGAGTAATCACCAAACAAACCTGCAATAATTCAATGTTCTCTTTTGTCACTGAATTCATACTTTGTTGTCAGATAGGATTATTGGCCAATTGCTTTTTGTTCTGCAATCAGCTGCTTCCTCTGTGCCTACATGCATGTGCATACATCTACTCCTATCAGTTGCATCTTCACTGTTTGTTNAAGCTGTAATCAGATTGGAGTAATTCTAAAGAGAATGGATTTTTGCTCCTGATAAATGATATACTTGCTGCTCAGGTCAGGATTTAGATTTGAGCATAAATCAGTACATAGGCTTGGAGTGAGTCTGAAAATTATCAGTGTTTTTGATGATCCAAAGAGGGATACCTCCTAATACTGAAAATCAGGATAATCTTCATCCTGCTTGACTGGTGGTTTCATGGTGGATTTAGATACACGACAAGCTTAATAGGCCTGTAACCAAGAAACTACCTTCTCTGCATCTTGAGCATAAATTTGCATTTCATATTTTTATTTTCAACAACATATTTCTCATAGCAGTTTCAACCCCACTGGCTCCAGTGCAGACGTAAGCATCAGCTGCAGGGTTTAAATTGTCCCATAATTCCTTACATTTTTACAAATGTATTTAAATTAATGCCATCTTATTATTTTACATTAACTATTTAGAAGATTTTGGGATCATATTTAAGATACAATATTTCATACCTTTCTCATCTTGGTCACATAAATTTTTTGCTTGAAAGAGCACCATAATTGATAATGTTGCTTAGTTGTATGGACAGCAGTGATACAAGTTAAAGGCAGGTTTATGAGTTTTATTGACTTGTATTGACAAAAAGTCAGGCCTGAAAAAACACGGGAAGGTCTCAGTGGTTTAATATTGACCTGAATGCAGCAGCTGTAGTTTTGCCGTTTAAAAAAGAATTACATTAGACTGAATATGTAAATATTTCAAAAGGTAAAACAACATAATGATTATCACTTGTCATGATGAACACGAATGTTGTATTGATTCGGTGCCTTTAAATATTAATTGGAGCTGTTCTTTTGCCAGAGCATAATGATTTTATGACAAACAACGTCAATGAATTTAAAACAAGATTGGATTGCAGGAAGTAATCCACACAGGCTCAAATAAGTGTCTCTTATAAACCATTACAACTAGAAACTAGTGAGCTGGCCTGAAATCTGGGTGTAGTGATGGACTCAGACCTGAACCTTCAGAGACACATAAAGACAATTAATAGTCTGAAGAACATTTCAGGATTCAAGGACTAATGTCTCAAAAAAAACTAGAGAAACTCATATCTTTATCTTTAGTCACATTGATTAGTGCAATATCATTTTCACAGGTCTGCCTAACAAATCAATCAGACAGCTTCAGCTGATCCAGAACACTGATGCTGGTGTTCTCAATAGAACCAGGAAGATAGAGCACATCAACTCAATTCTAAAGTCCCTAAACTGACTCCCTGTTACTCAGAGAATAGACTTTATGATACTGTTATCAGTTTATAAATCACTGAACGTCTTAACACAACAATACATTAAAGATCTGCTGTTGTATCAATCTTCCAGATCTCGCCGGTCTTCTGGTTCTGGTCTGCTTTGCATTTAGGACCAGAACCAATGATGGGGATGCAGCATTCAGCTTCTATGCACCACAACTCTAGAGCAAACCTCCAGAAAACTGCAAAGATGCTGAAAAATAAAAAAAACAACACATTGAGGTTAAATCTTCTTTTTCAAGAGAGTTCTGGCTATGAGGCAGCAACAAATATAAGTAAAATCAAATTGTCAATCAAAGCTAAAAACCCACCTGTTTAGAGTTCAGCAGGGTAGAAGTGGAAATCTACATTTTTAGGTCATTTTGTGGATGTTATTTGTATTTAATGTTTGTAACTGTTTTGTTTTATTTTGCTGCCTATCATTTCCAGGTCTTCTTAAAAAAAGTCTCATTTTAAGGGAATGTACCATTTTACCATAGAAACATATTGATGTGATGGCTGAAGTCCAGTGATGCTTACCGTGGACAGACTTTGAGCCATCTAATGATGGGAGGGGTTATGGTTGACGCACTGCTCCACAGATATGATCTGTAATTGCTACATCTAAAGCCCATGATGGCAAACATATTTGAGACAATGTGTTACTGTGATTAGCGATGACTTCAAATGTTTTGTGAAAGGGGCCACTAACACTGACAGTGAAACAGCTCCACTGCATGATAAAAGAATCACCATGCCTGACAGCTGGTGCGGGGTTCTTAGGATCAAAAATCTCATATCGACTCCTCCATACTCGGTTGTTGTAGCAAAATATTTCAATACTTGTTGCCTCTGACTTTAAAAGCCTTTTTTAGAAGCCATTGGACTTCTTATTTGGTGAGATCCAGTCAAGTTTAAAGGTGCTGGTTTAGGGGTCACATACTATTAGTATGGTTTCTTACACTTAACAGTCTGAAACTCTGTTCGATTGGGAACCAAAACTGCAACATTTTTTAACTGGTGCAGTTCACGTTCACACTGCACTGTGTCAAATGAACCAAACCCTTTCAGCAACCTGCTTACCCCCTCACCTCAGCTGGTGCTGCACCAAGAACCACTGATGGAAACAACACAAAAACATCTTAAGATGT
>NW_006800341.1:97913-99448 GCF_000485575.1 Poecilia formosa
TATATATATATATATATACATGTAAATATATATACATGTATATAAAACATTTTTAGGTCATTTTGTGGATGTTTGTAACTGTTTTGTTTTATTTTGCTGCCTATCATTTCCAGGTCTTCTTTAAAAAAAGTCTCATTTTAAGGGAGACCTGGCAATGATAGGCATCTCAATGGTGACTACCTGGTTAACTCAAAGTTAAATAAATAATTGAGAAAAATATCTTTAAACAGAAACACAATGACTTAATGTAATGAAGTCATTCATTTGCATCAAATGAACGTTTGCATCAAATCCTGCTTTTTCTTCGCAGAGTTATGACTGGAACTTATATTTAGCTACATTACTATCCAATCAGATTTCAGTATTTGTGTGTTACTAGGAGCCTAATCTGACCAGGCCCTTCAGAATCGGTACTGCAGGCCTATGCTATATAATATAAATATACGTCACCAGCAATCTGTGCTGCTCATATGTGAATTGATTTTTATTTTATACTCAATGACTGATGAAGAACTGATGAAGAACACAAAGAACTGTGAAGGGGTCTCAAGAATAATAAAAACATTCATTTTCAAGATGGACTTTTTCTGAACAACAAGACATAGTAGAGACCGGGGAGTCTATCTGCGATCGTCATAAACATCCTGTTGCAGTACAATTGTGATCATATAAAAAAATATATCACAAGGAAATTGCCCTAATAAGGTCTTAACTATCTTCTCTGTGTTTATTTGGATACAGTATACTTAGTTAGGATTGATGTGGTCACTCACCATGCATTTAAATATCCGGTCTGAATGTCACTTTTAGAGCAGGATGCGTGAAATGCGATAACTCAATACTGACGTTGATGCCAGGGCTGAACAAATGTCTGTAATGCCAGACCTCGTTATATTGCGTCTTTTGTTTACAGAATATACTTGTATACTTGTAACTTTTATTAATTCAGTAAAGCCCTTTTATAAAAAAATAAAGGAACTTTTTATTAAAATAAATAAATAAATAAAAAATACCCTTCTCACCCTCACCCAGAGATGTCTGATGTTGTTCCTGGGATCTGTTTTAGCCATTGCTCCAGTTTGGGGGTGGCCCTGATTCTTGAGTTGATTCTTGGCCCTCGACTCAAGAATCACGGCCCATTCTTGAGTCGAGGGCCCCGATGACCACAGGCACCTCTGGTGTTTAGGGCCTGTTCCTGGGCGGCCAGAATGAGTGCCTCTGTGCTGTCCTTGAGTCCAGCTTTTTCCAGCCATTGGTAGGATTTCCTGATATCAGCCACTTCAGTTATTTGTCGGTGGTACATCCCATGAGGGGGCTTGTCCTCCCATGATGGTACCTCCAGCACCTTGTCCTCTGTTCCCCATTGTCTGAGACATTTGCTGAGCACATCGTCTGTTGAGGCTTTGTCCTTGATGTATTTATGGATCTTGGTTGTTTCATCTTGGACAGTGACTCTCACACTCACCAGTCCTCTTCCTTCTTCCTTCCGGCTTGTGTACAGGCTCAGGGTGCTGGATTTGGGGTGGAACCCTCCA
>NW_006800341.1:101011-124759 GCF_000485575.1 Poecilia formosa
TATATATATATATATATATATATGTGTGTGTGTGTTTAGGCTTTCCATAGTATTATTGGAGGGACATGTTAGAAAGGACACAAGGTTTCCACTCTTGCATAACAGTGACTTACCCCTAAAACAGTGCATTCATTAATGAGCTCAAAACAGACAGAACTGATTGAATGAAATCTCAATAACTGAGAATGATTTTGTGCATTAAGTGTAATGAACATGTTTTCTATAGCCCACAGACCTATTCTAGCTTTTTCTAGGAAGCATAATAGTTGATCTTCACATTAATAGACTGTGCTAACATGCTGACTTTGACGGTCCTAGTTTCAATG
The DNA here is from genome assembly GCF_000485575.1 of Poecilia formosa. Taxonomy (NCBI): domain Eukaryota; kingdom Metazoa; phylum Chordata; class Actinopteri; order Cyprinodontiformes; family Poeciliidae; genus Poecilia; species Poecilia formosa. The sequence goes on from NW_006800341.1 coordinate 101,338, forward strand.
CCTATTTTATTTAATTGACATTAAGAAAAGAATATCACTATTTGTTCTCCTGTAATGCTTGAAGATTTTAGTTTAAGACTTGCTTCCTTTATTTTTTCAAAGCAGTGGTATGATGTTTCGTCACTTTCGTCACATAATTTTTTTTATATATGAAAAATAACTGTCTTCATGTCAATTAATTGTAGCAAGGAACACTAAAGATTTACAGAAGTAGGGATTTGTTTTATATCATGATATATATCAATATTGACTGATAAGAGAGATTTTATTGAGATAGGATTTTTTTGCCATATCACCTTGTGATATGGCAAAAAGACACAGCATATCATACTGTGTCTTCTTAACCTCCAATTTTCAAATGTGTGTTTCCTTTCTAAACTGTTATGGCCGTGGAGTTTCCCTCCTTAAATATAGTTCTAAATATTCACATAGCTTCATAATTACATGCCTTGAAAGATAAAATTCACTCACGCATTACTTTGCATAAACAAATTTGTTCCATGCAGAAAATTATTGCTACTTTGCACAATTGCACACAAGAAGTCTGCAGCCACAAGCTGTTTAAATCTTTCTACATACTGTTCATGACACTTTAGAATCCAATTTTCTCTATGAATTACAATTATTACTTGCAAACAGTCAAAATTCATACTTCAATATTGTTTTAGGTATCAGCTTCATGAGAAACCATATATTCAGTTTCAGTTATTTCTTATCACAGAAGACAAACTATTTTTTCAGTATGTCTCATTCTGGCAAAATAGACAAACATGCATCTTCTTTTTCAGATTATGTTGGCTCCTTCAAACACATATCATGCAGTCTATGTAACTGCATGATGTGTAATTTACTTTAAAAATTCAGTTGCCTCAATCTTTAAGGTAAATTAATGAAGAAAAACCCACTAATCTAATATAACCCACAAAAATCATCTCAATTGAATTCTTCCTCTACTGAACTTGATCTTCCATGAGGTTGTGGAAAATATAATTTGCTGAAGAAGTATGTTGCGACATGAACTAGCCTAAATGATCTGAGACTCAGGATAAATGATTTGAGATAATCCTAGGCTAACATTCAAACATATGCATTTTTTTTCATAATCATGTTTGATAAATGAAGGCCACTCAGTCTCAAATAGCATATGCTAGCAGAAAAAACTGCAATCCGATCCAGTTCGTCAAAAAAAAAAAAAAAACCTTAGTGTGTTCATTTACGGCTTGCAAAGCATTCACAGTGCAGAGTCGATATAGTTTTCTGTTATTGTTGAACCTGTACTCTGTTTATTCTGTTATGGCTAAATGGGTAATTAGTTTTTGCTAAATGTGCCTTATATAACAATGTTAAGCTTTGCTGCAAAACACCTGTGCCACTTTAGTGGCAGTAACATTTCCTGGATTCAGTGTGACAGCCACAATCAATTAGTTAAAAGGTCACACTGTAAAGGGCAAATAGCTGCAATTTTGCAATGCTTCATTGTAGTTGTGTTTAGGCTTGTAGCTTTGTATAGTTACATTTATATCTTGTCTGAAACTGTAAAAAATAAGTGAAAGAAAATGAGTATCATTCAGACTCGGTTGAGAAAGCAGCAAAATGTTACTGCTAAGAAATGATATTTCCAACACTAAACTCAATTACACTGTAAAACATTTGAAGGTCATTTAACTTGAAAATGTAAGTCCACCTGCTACCTTCAAAATGCAATTTAAGTCAACAATAAAATATTTTGGAAAATTAAAGTTCATGAAGCTGATTTAACAAAAAGAGACAAGTTGTCTAAAATTGTTTTTTTTTTAAGTTCATTAATCTTAAATTATGATTTTTAACTTAATGCTGCAATTTAAACCAAATAATTATTTCACAATATGCAAGAAAAAACTGCCCTCAGCTAGTTAAAGAGCACACATTTCTCCATTAATTTTACTCACATAATGTAGTTAAAATAAGTACTTATTTTACTTTAGAATAACTTAAATTCTTGTTTCAAATTTCATGAACAAAATTTCTGATCTGATAATGAAGTTTATTAAACATGATACTGCGACAGACTGGCGACCTGTCCAGGGTGAACCCCACCTCTCACCCGGAACGTTAGTTGGAGATAGGCACCAGCAACCCACCTGACCCCACTAAGGCACTAAGGGACAAGGGTGTTAGAAAATGGATGGATGGATGGATGGATGAATGGATGGATGGATGGATGGATGGATAAACATCATAATGAATTATGCTCATTAACATTGTGTGTGAATAGAACATTATCCTCAAGCTTTACAAAGTATCAGTTGGATTAAATAAACATTTGCTTTAATAACACACAAAAGTCAGATCAATGTAAGATACTTCCATCTCACTCACTTTGCAACACAGGATACAAAAACATGCTGCTAAGCACTCTGGGAAATAGTTCCCACTCCTGTCTTTTTCTTCTTTCAGTTTTTTTTAAGTGCTAACCTAAAATCTCTAATTTATTCAACTCTTAGAGGTTTGACAAAATTAATAGAAAGTAAACAGAACTTAATACTGTAAGTTTATCGTTCACAAACTCACACATTTATATTCAAAATCTAAAACTTGCTAAATTTATTTGACTTAAAGAGTAGAAGATAGTAGACACAACTAAATGTGGCTTATTTAGCTATGTCTACTGAATACAGTGTAGTTTCAGTTCAGTTAATATTCTAATATGCATTAATAATCTCAAATAAAAATTGCTAAAAATTGGTGAAAATGTAAAAAAAAATCTAGAGGAAATCTGACTTCTTGAATGGCAAACTTGTGTTGTTACTTATTCAATAAATAGGAGGGTATCTGTTATCTGAAGCATTTGCAAAGACTTTTCTGAATATAGTTCCAAAATTGTGGCAATATTCAGATTGACATTTTTTTTCTTTAGTTTCTGACCAGCATTGTTTCTCTGGTGAATAGAGTTTATTTAAAATATAACAGCAGTGAATAGAAGAAGCTGAAAGCCTTACTTTTCATGTGAAATAATCAGTTAATGTTTTATTTGTGACGGTTCTACTGCATAACAGTATGGTAGCTTCCAAAATATTATTCTAAGGATACTATCTATCATTCCACTGAAACTTGATAGGTCTTTACACAGCTAGGTTTTTTTAATAATAATAATAAAAATAATATCAATGCTGCATACAGAATGTTATCAGGGGAAGGGAGGTTAAGACCTCTCATAAGCACTGTGATCACACCATACTTGCGTGTGGAATCTGAGTGTTGAGCACCTGCTCAATCTATGGATATGAGCTGTGGCATGAACTGTCCTTAGCTTTGAGTTGTTCTTTTTCTGAAACCCAGGAAGCCAATTTTTTCCAAGGAGGAAACCATTTTTAGTGGATGGGCAATTCTCCAGTCTTGTCACCTGTTTACATTGAGAGAGCCAAACTGCATTTTCTACATAGATGATCTTCATAGCAAAAAATCTGTACACGATTTTTTTGTGCATTGGACATATCCTCAAAAAATGGAGCTTAAGCGCAAATTCAAGCTGAAAACTTCTGCCTCACCTGCTCCACCCAATCGCTGCGTCATGCTCTCCGCCTCCTACCCCAGCGCTGGACCTGGACCCGGCGTGTTCAATCATCAATCAATCAAGCTCCGCTTATAAGGATCCACACCCACGCCAGCAGCCGCTCTCCAGCTGTGCGCATCCCACCTCCACCCCCTTCTCCACCAGCATCATTCAACTCTCCAGGACGTCATCCTTCCTGACCTCCACCACCAGTGTTGGGCCTCGGGAGAGAGCATCCCTAATCAGCGTTGGGGATGTTCACCCGAGTTCAAGGCAAACAGCGCTCAAATCTTCTGCCGGGGCCCGAGCGCCAAAGAACTGTTATTCATTTCTAAAGAATTGTTATCCATTTTGTCATTAAATCCTTTAATTATCTTTTCTGTGTCTGAGTTTATCCAGATTGAATAGAGTGTTAGAAGTGTGACTCAAAGTCGTATTTTCATGCCGTAAAAGTAGGTTTTAAAATTATGATGAACTTTGAAATGAATCATGCTAGAATGGGGATACATCTTGTCCATTGGCTACTTAAAAATGTGAACGTGTCACATCAAGAACAAAACTTTTGCTGGGGAAATTAGAAAGAGAAAAAGTCACAGTACTGAGGCAGTGAAACAGCCTCATCTCTGCAACCTATCAGGCTTTCTTTTAAATGATCAGTTATGTTTCTAAACACAGGGTATTATTTCTTTCAAAAACAAATTCTGAATGGTTTAAATCTTATAAAGGCAACTTTTTGCCTTTATAAGATTTGGATATAATCTTCCATTTTTTTCATCATTAATACCTCCAACAATGACATATTTATGCTGTTTTCTCATACTCCCACAACTTCAGGCTGTCTTTGCCAAATTACTTTAAAATGTGAATCTTCTAAGACATCCATCTTAAAAATGCTTAAAGAGTAATCCCAAACCCCGGCACGACTAAGCTTTTGATGACACAGAAATTGAATCTATATGCAGACATGTGCAAGTAAACTCTTTGCTCTTTGTTTGTTCTTTATTTGAGGCACAGGAATCATTTAAAGCAAAATAGTAACAGCTGAAAATAATTACAAAACATTGAAACATTGGAACGCTTTAATAACACAGATTAATTGTATTAACAGTATAATAAAATCAGAATTCTGTCAGTCACTCTTTCCTTTTTACATGGGTTAGGTCATTACATTGTTTAATTTATATATTTTCACTGTCTAGCTTCAGGTCATTTTGTTAAAAATATATCAAATTTCAATGCATTGTAGGTTGCAATAGATTCTTCTATTAAACAAACTCAGCAAAAAAAAAAGCTTCTTTTTTTTTACAATGATGAAATAAATTCTTAAAGGGATAGTTCAGTTTTTTAAAAGTGGATTAGATGCATGGGTCAGACTGATTTGGTTCTTTTACCTCCCGCTTCCCCGCTGTATGACAGTGACATCTGCTGCTCTCCTCCTGAGTGCCACCCTAAGACTGCAGGAGGATAAACCTGATCCAGGCCCAGATAACTGATGCTTTTTGCACCTGGTCTTCCCTTGCGCTCTCAGCCACGCTGCTTCCAGCTTGCTCTGTTTTGATGTCGGCCGGTTACATCATCAACAAGCATTATCATGGTTAGCCAGTAGAAGATATACCACAAATATATCATTTGACACATAGTAGTGTGAACTGCACCAGCTAAAATTTAACAGATGTTGCAATTTTGGTCCCACATTGAACAGAATGCCATGACACTTCACCACACCCTGACTGGAACCATGCCTGCCATGAAACTTGGTGGTGGACACATCATTCTGTGGTGATGCTTTAATTAGATGGGACAGAGAAGGTGGTCAGGTTTGATGGGAAGATGGATTGCCCTGTATAAGGGAAACCCTGGAAGAAAGCCTTTGAGAGGTTGTAAAAAACATAAGACTGGGGCGACCAGTCGACCCTAAACAGAGCTGGGTCATCCTGGTGCAACCAGAGCTGTGAAAGTGGAAGAGGTACTCATTCTTTTGCAAGGCACTGAATTTCACTACATTTGTGTGATGGGGTTCTCTTACGACTTGGACAAACAAAAATGACTGCAACAAAAAGTAAGTTAGCGATCGTGTATGTTTGTATATATGCCCGTGTGTATGTGTGCGGGCGTGCTTGCATGCTGACACCGACTCATAATTAAGTCCAGGCTCGTGACGGCTCCTCCGTCACAATTTGTCTCACTTTTTTGTGTTACTTTGCTATTCTTTACCTCAATGTGATGTAAAAAATAATAGCAAAAATCCATGTATCAAGATTTTTTCTCCAGAAATTTTTTGCCAAATATAGCCTTTAAATGATGGATCAAATGGGTTAATATACTGTATCTCTTCAGTCCCATCAATAACAGATTGTTCAAGAGAGTGGCATGCTTCTCATACATAAAAATGAGAACAAACCCCATTTTTTAGTTAAAATTTAATTTACTTTATCATTACATCAGATTGTCTAACAAGACTTACCAGCCATTGTCTGAAAGCGCCCTGTGTCATTTTAATGTTTCAGGTCCTTTCAATAATTAAGAGCTAGAAAATTTGCATTATAAATTCTTAAGGAGGGCTCAGTCTCAGTTCAACATACTGTTTAGTGTTTTTGTAACTCGGGTGTGTTTGGTGTTTTTAACTTGTTGGGTTTGCTACATGTCTAACAAGTTGATTTTAATTAATCAGTTTTATTTTAAAAGCATATTTCATACACAAAAACTCTGAACTGTAGGAACGAGTCAGATGACAAGATAGTAGAGAAAATCCATATTAAATATGCTATACTAAGGGATAATTTTATGTTAGTCATCAAATTACCTTAGAGCAGAGGTTCCCAAACTGTGGGGCGCGCCCCCTACGGGGGGCGCCGTGTCATTGCAGGGGGGCGCGGGAAGCCGTCTGGATGAAAAAAAAACAAAACATGAACACTGTATGCGCTGGGTTTTTACCTTAGAATGGCCAACTCTCTGTTATTCCTATGTCAATTTGATACAGTAGAGGCTTCCACACTTCCCATATCTGTGTCCTCTGTCACTTTTATCAGCAGTTAAAACTGTTTAATCCGTTGTTAACATGTTGTAACCTGTTTTTCCGAGCCGCCTTTAAACGCAACATGAGCGCTACAACGCTCGCGCTGGGTTTACACCTGTGAAGGAGACCTGCTGCTGCTGGGCGGAGCTACGTAGGTTTGTGTTAGAATCACGGCAGCAAACCAGCAAAACACAAAGAACTTTTCACAGTTTTTCCCTCCAAACTAACCGACTGAGTTGAGTAAAGCTGCTGGATGCAGGTAATGTTAGCTAAAAGTTGACTAGCTAATATCAATACAGAACCTTAAGCTTAACAAGTACCTTGTAGGCTACTGATGTTGGTGTCTATTTTCAGCTACGTACATTCAATTTGCCCCCAAAAAAGTCGATGGACACCCTCCCTCCCCCCCTCACACGCGTCGTTTCAACCAGACAGCCATTTGTAATCCATAGGGGGGTGGGGGGTGCAGAAATTGTTTGGAAACCACTGGGGGAGCGCAGAAGAAAAAGTTTGGGAACCACTGCCTTAGAGGATGTTTTCTTTGATCATAAAATAAGAGCATTTTATTTTTGTTTGCCTCCGCTCAAACGTTTTCTTCCTTTTCTCCACAAATTGAGATGATCTACAACATGACTGGAACCATTTTTGAAAAGTCATCACCTCAGGACACATCCTTTTCAAAGTCTTGTTCAGTATCTGATGGCTGTGAAGAAAGCAGTGAAGGTTTTCATCAAAGTATCTGTGTTTAACGTCACTCAAACTGTCAAGTGCAGGTTTACTCGTCACTGTCTTTGTTGTCCAGCTTTGCAGAGCGACCTCAATACCGGATCTTAGACTGCGGAGTTATCTGTGGAACTAAAGAGGGGAAGTACAACTGCAACAAAGGCATTCATAAATAGAATCTATATTAAGACAGATAGACTGGTAAGAGAACTGGAGTGAGAATAACTAAGCTAAATAATAATAACTTTTTTGACCATCTGCAAATTGGTTTTACACTTGGTGATAAAAAAAGTACCATTTATGATGTTGGAAAAAAATTTATTAATTTATTTTTACTTCGAACATGATAGATTCTTGTGAATGAACATTCCTGTTCATTCACAAGAACAGGAATGCAAAAGACACATTTTTGTACCACAGTAATCTTGACATGCTTGAAAAGGAGTAGGAAGAAGTAAGAAACTTATGAACTGCTACCCCATAAACTCATACTATATTTTCAGATGGGTCCTCATTATTGAATCAAATCAAAAATAAAAATAAACAGGTTAATACATTTTTCATTTTATCTGGGTTTACATATGTCTAAGTATATACATCCATATATGCATACCCACAAATTCATATGCGTTAGCCTCAATTTACATATACACATTAGTGCTATCTCTCACCCATTTTTCTGAACATGAGTTAGGCAGGCATTCCAAGAAATAACTACAGTAATTATTATTTATTATTTCATTAAAACATATTATCACTTGGAATCAGCATGCCTATAGGCACCCATCTTCACCTGATCAATGGCATACATTGTACTGGCCTCTTCTCCTCTCCCTGTTGGCCCATGCGGAGACGGCCTCCTGCTGCCTTTTCAGGCTGTGTATGTCCAAATCATAGAGGCCTAAGTCTCTCTGGAGAGCTCTCAATCTCCCATTCCATTCTGGTTCTATGAGGATGTCCTGGTCCTCCTCTTCCATACAAGGTACTCCACTAAAGTTATCTTTGTTTATCAAGATCTCTGTCATTCTTTGTCTGACAGGTCAATGAGATCAATTTGCCATGAAAATCCCCATCAAAGCCTAAAGCTCAGGACAACAAAACACTAAACAGCAAAACAGGTGAATTGGATCAGGAGTCAGTGCTTGCCTCAAGCAGAGAAGTTAAAGTGTCTTGTCTCATTCAGAAGTGATTATAGGAGGAAATAGATAGAGATAGATTGATGATTCTTTCATAATGTAGACATTGCTCCAGTATTCAATAGTGAAGAAAGAGCTACCTAAAAGTGTAGGCCAGTCTGTCTGTACTCCCACCCTCACTTATGGGTCATGAGTTGAGATTCAAGGCCAAAGTAATGATATCCTGGATAGGGAGTGTCTGCTAATGGTGGTGAAGTCTTCTCATGTCTTCTCTCTTAGAGATAGAAGAGAGAAGACATGAGACAAACCCAGAACACCTGGGAGGGAGTATTTATCTCTTCAATCCAAGTCAGTTTATTTGTATAGTGCCAATTCACAACAAATATAATTTCAAGGCATTTTACAAAGTAATCATTTCAACTCATTTTCATTTCTGGCTTGGAAATGCTTTGGGTTAAACCCCAGAATGAACTTGAGCGTATCACTGGCAGAGGGATGTTAGGATTTCCCTCCTGGATCTGATTTTGATAAACAAGTTGTTATTCTTTATTAAAACACTTTTTTTTTCCAACAGCCAGATTATTTAGCAAGGACTATTTGCTGCTTACACTTCTTGTGTATGGTGTCAGTGACTATCTGATGGACAAGTGTGAAGTCAGCAGTCTTTCACCATGAGTGTGAAAGAATGTCAGACGGATAGTGTGTATCCTCAAAACCAAATAAATTCTATTAATCCGGCCTTCATAATACTTAACATTCTCCTAAATAAGAAGAGTGAAGAAATGAAAAGGGTAAAAAATCTGAACTGTTTGAAAGAAGGTACAATACCTATAAGAGGGGACGGAATCAACTTTTTCTAAAATGTATTTGGCCTGGCAAAGTCTTAAATGATGTGACTCACCAGTTATTTCTGCTCACCACGTCCACAGAGTAAAGTGGTTCACTCAGTGATATAATGTCTTAGATATTCCCTAGACCAGATTAAGCATATTTCCTTGTGGAACAGCAGCTTTCAATAAATTATAACTTAAAGCAACATAGCATAACACTGTATAGTAGCACTGTGCAGCTTAGTTTATTTGTCACAAACCACTGATGGTTTAAGTCTCGACTTTGTGTTGTTTTGAATAACGGAAAAACATTTTATGATTTCATGATCTCTGTTCCCACACAGATTAGTCACAAACATTTCTCATGATTCAAAAGTGGATACATTTTCCCATATTCTTGAAAATTGTATGTGAAAAGAATCTGTCAGGCTGTTAAGAGTTTCACATCCTTAAACAGATAAATAGGTGACATTTCTTTACATCTGTTTGAAATAAGACAACAATCATTAGAATTCAGCAGTTTAGTGTCCATATGAGTGGAAAGCAAAACAAAGTGATCTATGCCCAAGTCATAAAAAGCTAATTTAAATGTCTGATTCCAAAGTTAATCTGTAATATTTCCTGCATGCTCCTTGTTTTCATTTATTAATCTTTTGTAATTCAGAAGGGGATATTTTAATGCCTACTTGAAATGTCTCCTTTCACTTTGATGCAACATTTCAGATGATTTCAGAAGAAAAAAAAATCTGGATATAGAAACATAGAACATGCACAAATTAAAAGATAAATGTACACAGGCCTGAATTACAAATTACTGATCAAATAGAAGGACATTTTCTTTCAGTTGAAAGGTTGTTTTAGTCAGAAAATAGCATTAAAATTAAAGTCAGAACCAAAATTCTGGTCCACCATGGTTTTGTATTAAAAGATGTTAAGTTGACAGGAAATGTAAAAATATTACTGGGTAATTATGTTACCGGAACACATTGCCAACAATACTTAAAGCCACAACTATAGAGTCTTAACAACAACAAATCTCAATTATTTGAACTTCTGTTAAATCCAAATGAAATCCTTCTTAAGGCAACCAGGCCTTCAAGGGCCCCATAAATGCTAACATCTAACTACAGACAGAGATAAAGAAATGTAACATTTGTTTATTGAGAATTTCAATGCCATTAAATTTGATACAGTGGTTTCAGGAAAGATAAATTAAAATATTTTAAATTGTGTAACGTTTTAATTTCTGATTTTCAGGAGCTGGTAAGTGTACTTTGTAAAAGTTTAAAGGACAGTCTTTATAGTTAGAAGAATGTGATGAACTTAGTAGTGGTTTTGTACAACTCACTACCACTCCTGTTGACATATGTATATATATGTCATATATATATGTCAACAGGAGTGACATATATGTACATATGTCAACAGGACATATGTACATATATGTACATATGTCCTGTTGACATATGTACAGGAGTGTGTCAGGCCGGGACTCGACTTGCTTTGTCAGTTTTCCAGTGCTTTTGTAATAGCCTTAATGTTGGAATAACAGTACAACAAAACAGGAACAGGTTCAGTAAACATCCTGAACACAAAAAAAAAGGAACTCACAAAGTCATGTTTCCTTTTCCGCTCATTTTTAATTCAAAAGATGCAATATTTAGTAGTGGATGATTTGAAGCCGTTCATCTTGTAATTACTTTTGCAGTGAGCAATGGTCAGTGGATAACTGATTAGATTTTTCAAGTAAGTGACCCAAACGCTGGGAGCAAAGTCCAATGCTCTGATTTGTGTCATTATTTCATGACTTTCAGTCGCTCCGAGCATCACTGGTCTCATGTTGATCTGTCAGCAGCTGTTGGTCAAAGTTCTTGGTTTTGTTGGCTGATTGTGCAGAGAGAAAATGTCATTCTTATTTTTCTTCTTTATTTTATTCATGAAATGAATTTTTCATAAATGGGAGAGCAAAGCATCACTTGCTGTAATCACTGAACATATGAATATGTTCAGTGTTTCAGAGGTTAATTTGAAGCAGCACCTCGTTAGTGGTTTATTGCCATTAATGGCAGTAATTTATCACTGGCAAAATAAAAACTGTTCCTCTTTTCATGAGGTCTAATCTGTGATCTATGCAAAATAGATGTATTCTTTTCAACCTAATAATGTTCAACTTTTCTCCTGAATTCGCAGCCTGTAGTGTTTCCTTTTTAAGGGTGGCAAGTATCAATGCATTGACGTTTATATAGGAGCAGTTTCTCCTGTTTTACTGTGACAGTAAAATCAGAGTAAAAAAATATGGATTTCCACTATAGGGTTTTATAAAATGCAAACTGTTTTGTTTGACACTTCTGCTATGTTTGTAATTAGGCTGGGTTCATGGCATTGACAATTTTTGATAGATTTAGCGGTAGATTCTGAAGAACCCTAGTTATGAGGACTTCTCTTATATTTCTAGACGAGAGTATGACTCTGATGACACCTCAGACATGATGGATACACTCCTGATTAAACTTTTAAGACTAGTTAAAAAAAATGGCAAGACTTCACTTCTTAAACTGTTGGATCTTAAGACGATTCTAAAAGCAAAATGAATAAATGGAAGGGAGATAAAAAAGAGTTAACAATTTAATGCAAACAGCCATTAAAGTGAAATGGATTGTTCATCAGTTGATCAAAAGTTTAAGGCCATATTATCTAAAAGTCCAAATCTTAATAAACATATGGATCTATTGCCATTTCCTGGTAGATATCCACACTGTCATGAAATTCTGATGGCAAAACCAAAAAAGCTTTTTCTCTCTGAATGTTTTTGGTTGGCTTGTTGAGCTGCATTATCTAAACTTACAGTTTAGGTTTCTTTTCAATATGGTCTAAGACTTTTGATCATATTTTGGGTTTAGCTTTTTAATTCTATTTTGATGTTTTATTTTAATTTTAATGCTTTCTTTTATCTCATTTATCCCCAACTTTCAGCACTTTGTTCCAACTGTGCTGAAACAAAGTGCAGTTGCAGTTAGTCTCATAATTTTTTTAAGCCTCACAAATGTGGATTCTGTTTGTGTATTTCAGATTCACTCATCTGTTAGGTTTTGTCTCCATGTAAGACACAAATAACTAATGTTGCACCAAGTTCTCTGTATATCAAAAACCATAAAACACACAAGCGAACATAACCAACCTAAGTCGTGTATTTTCACAGCTTTAACACAATGTGTCTTTCATGCATTGTCTCTACGGAGTTTGGAGCTAGTCAGGAGCATTTGTGTAGAATTGTTTATTTTCTGCACCCAAAAAGAAGATAAATCTTCCAACTGTTAGCAAAGTGCAAAAAGTTCTCTTACTAAATCTGTTCCTCAGCTATTTTTTCTGCATTATTTTCATGTCTTTGATTATATGTTTCATAACAGCAGATGACGTTGCGTACAACGTTGCAGATGACGTTTACTGACCACTGGTCATATCTGTCACACACTAATGTTTCTGTCTTGCTGCTGTGGTAGAACAACACCAGTTCGGTTTTGGGTTTTTAAAGTAAAATGCAAGTACCTGAACAAGCTACACACACAAATGAACAATGTAAAATTATTTTTTAGTTTACAAAAATAATTTTTTAAAAAACCAGAAAGCAAGGTATATGTTCTGAAACATCCTGCCAAAGATGTTGCGCCTCCATCTGCAAGTATTTCCAATTCTTTTTCCCAGTAGATACACAGCTTATAACAGGCTGGATGAGAAAGTGCAGAGCATGGTGAGCTTCTCACAACACTATTGGAGCCAAATAAAGCTGAGAAACAATAAAGGTGGGTGGCCAAGTCTCTTCATAACTTTAGAACATTGTGGATCTTTCCAAACAGCCAAATCACTTGACTGTTCTTCCCACTGATCTGTTCTCTGTGTAAGCTCATTATTTGAACGCATGACAAACGAACATAATTTATATTATGAAGTCGTCTTGCAATCGGAAGGTTGTAGATTTGTTTTGGGCTTCCTCCTGTCACATCAATGTGCCCCTGACTTGCCTGCTGATTTGCTCATTGGTGTGCAAATGTGTGTTTGTGAGTGTGAATAGGTGAATGTGGCTCTAATATTAAGCACTTTAAGTGGTCAGTGTAACTGAGAAAACACTTTCTAGCTTCAATCCATTTACCATATCGCTACCGTTAAGCACAATAACGTTATCACTATCGTCATTGCTGGTTTCTATATTTTCCACGTCTTAACTTATAAACCTTCACACATTTATTGCTATCCATGTGTGCGTGAGTATGTATAGTAAAACCCACTGTACAGATACTTAATGTGATAACCACAAACTACCTCACTAAAGTGGGAGAAAAAGGAACAACATTTTTATTGTTTTAACTTATTAATAAAGATCTTAAAGGTGTGGCTTCATTCATATTTAGTTCACTTCCTTCAGAAAGCTATGAACAAAATAAATGTAACTATGGGTGCATTCCCCATTTAGTCTGCTTTAATTAAACTTGTTTATCTAGAAAGCCTGGTTTTGTTAGGGAAGGTGTGAATGTGTAATTGCATTGGGATTCGGACCAAAAACAGCAAACTGTGGCCCGCCTAAAAACCGTAGCAAGTGAACTCTGCTACGGTTCAAATGTATACGTGAATGCCAAGAGAACCGCAGACCACTCCAAAAGCTGGAAGTGGACATTGTGGCATTGTGGTTAAATAAAACTTAAAGAAACGTGAGAGTCTAATGGCAGCTGGAGAAATGACTCATGGTCTTTTACCAAAGACAAAAGAGAAATCCTACTACAACTGCTGAAATCTGACACCACTCCATTTATGTTTACATTTCATGAAGTAGAAACTTGGGCTCACGACCTCTAAAGAGGCTTCATGTTGTTTCCTTCAGTAGTTCTTGGTGCAGCGCCCTCACAGGTGAGGGGGGTCGACAGGTTTTTCAAAGGGTTTGGATCGTTTGACACAGTGCAGCGTGAAGGTGAACCACAGTAGCTGAAAATGGAGCACATGTTTTAGTTTTGGTCCCCAATCAAACCAAATTGTGTTTATGTGTTAGAATTCTCTAGTCAAAGTCTAGATCAAAATGCAATCAAGAATCAGACTTTATCAATCCAATCTGACTGAGGTTAAACTATTTTATGAAAAGGGAAAGGAGTGGTCAAACATTTCAATGTCTATAGCTGGTAGAGACATTCAGCTGAAACTGTAGAGAAAGGGTTAATACAAAGAGTTGAACCAGGGTGGCTGAATAAAAATGTATATCACACTTGAAATGTTTGTCTTACAAAACATTTTGAAAGCCATCTATTCTTTTCCTTCCACTTCCCTATTACGCACTACTTTGTGCTGGCATATCACATAAAATTCCCAACAAGTACACTGAGGTTTGTGGTTGTAACATATCAAAATGTGTATTTTGCTACATTTGTCTTGTGTGCTGCGTGTGTTTGATATCAGTTACCATGTTTTCCCTGTTTTGGAAGTTTGTTTTTCATTCATAATGGAAAAAAAGTAACAATACCAATGTTAAAATATCTAACTGGATGCTTGTGTAAAATGATAAAATGTTAGAAAATTGTAGTATGAATGAGCTATGAATACTCGTACACACCATTATCAAGTAAATTATTCTATAAACACAGGTGATCTAGATAGACTATGTTCCTTTTTTGTTGTTATTCATGAAAACTGAGTTGCGATATTATCAGAATATACTTTATGGGGGCTTTAAACTCAGTGTTCTTGTTGTATTTTAATTAAGTTTTATGCTGAATGTTAAAACAAGATGAGGTTGAACTAAAGGGTAACACTTTATTTGAAGGGATTTGCATAAGACTGACATGACACTGTCATAAACATAACACCTGTCATGAACATATGAAGTATTTATGAATGTTTATGGCTGTCGTCATGAAGTGTTATTCTGTAAATAATGACACTTTTAATGCAAAGTTGCTCTAAAAGTTGCATCAAAAGTCCATTAAATATTAAAATGTCATTTACAAAATCATGCAAAGTTGGCACTTTTAATTGACTTTTAATGCAACTTTAAGAGCAACTTTGCAGTAAAAGTGTCATTATTTACCGAATGGCACTTAATGACAGCAGCCATAAACATTCATAAAGACTCCTTCATGTTCGTGACAGGTGTTATGTCATGTTTATGACTGTGTCATGTCAGTCTTATGCACACCCCTTCAAATAAAGAGTTACCAGCTAAGGCTATATTCAGTGTGTGTAATCAAGACCTCAGTAAACAATTAGAGAAGCAACAGTTTAGTTTCACTATTTAGGGTTTTCTTCATGTGACATTAAGCTTGATGTCTTACCTCATTCCCATTTGAGGTCTCAGCTGCATCTTTGCAGATCTTGCTTCTGTTCAGAATGTACCTACAACACAGTCCCAGTTTCTGATAATTAGCTGCTACTTCTGTAAGTCAGACACAAATTTCATGCAGATTACTGGTAAAATATGTACATAAATAAATCTGATTCTTCCTCTTGGAGTTTGGGAATTACATTTTTGCTGAATAACTAACTAATCTGTGAAGAAAATAAAACAAAAACTGATGAACATTGTATGGCTAAAAACTCTATTCAAAGCAATATTAGCAGAAAGGGTGGAGAAAAGATGCAATTAAAGTTTTTTTGCAATAATGGCTGTGCTAGGGTAGAAATAATAAAAAGATGATGTGATTTACTGCTTCATTATTCAACACTTTGGGTGAGTTCTTTATGTCTTTGTTGTTAATGTATTGTTTGACTTTATATAATGCCTTTTTCATGAAAAAAGCATACATTTTCAAAAACATCTGTAACATTACAGCATGACTGAGGCTGAAAAAGTACTTAAAACTCTGCTATGCAGATAATGATAGAGCAGATCACAAAATATAACAGAGTAAAGATGGTCCTGAAACAGACCATCTGTGAACTAAAACAGAAAGGCAAAGAATGTCTGCCAGCAAGTGAAACATTGAAGTGAATCAGCCAATCACATCACAGCAATTCAAATTAAATTCAAATTCAAAAATACTTTATCGATCCCAAAGGGAAATTAAATGTTGTTGTAACTCATATTAATTCAAATTCTTCAGAGTTATTGCCGATAGTGGTGGCTGTTGGAGGGAAAAATCTCTTGTAGCAGTCTGTATTACAGTAAATCTGAAGAAACCTCTGACTACAATTCAAATCATTTAGACAGGTTGATTTTGACTTGCTGAGTTTCTAACCCAGCGACAGAATGTGGAAGACAGTGGATTAATGTGACTTTGAACCCATCACGGGTCTTGGTGCCAGAATGGGTTTGTCTGAGTTTTTCTGAAACTGCTGATTCTTTATATACCTTCTGACTGCCCCCAAGTGGTCGAAGATCTTGATATAATAAATCACAAAGCATCTTGTGATTCCAAGTATCTTACCGAGGAGATTAAACCAGTGCTATGCCTTGCATAGCATAAGACTGACTAACATTAATATGGCTTCAACATTTCAGTTGCAGTTGCATGACTTGCATAGAAGGGGCAGGTATGTGTCATATATACTGCTCAAAAAAATAAAGGGAAAATTTCACTTTAATTTTGTGTGTGGCTCCAAATCCAGGCCTCCATTGGTTAATAAATTTGATTTCCATTGAAGATTTTTGTGTGATTTTGTTGTCAGCACATTCAACTTTGTACAGAACAAAGTATTCAATGAGAATATTTCATTCATTCAGATCTAGGATGTGTTATTTGAGTGTTCCCTTTATTTTTTTGAGCAGTGTATATTCATCTCAACACGGTTGATTAAAATGTGTATGCCACACCATCTGATAAACAAGTATCTGATGCACTTGAAGCTGTGCATTGCCATTGAAAAGCAAGACAAATTAACAATAGTGCAATGAGTTAAAAAAGATCTGTACTAGAGCATGACTTTAAGATGCCATATATAATGAAAAACGCTGTAGTAAGATCATAATTTGTGCTGGCATCTTTAGACACTGAGGCTGCTTGGTTGGCTATGAACGAAGGAATAAAATTGTGGGCTGATAGATTTAAGCAATTACACCCACATGATTTAATTTAATAAGAGTTAGGGGTAACATAGCTAAAGCAAAATATGTGCTTAAATTCAAGAAACTCACCCTGGGTTGTGTTAACAATACAATGTTTAATCATTGTCATTAAAGAGGCTTGAGGGCCTCTTAGTGCTGACTCCCACTTGAGCATGTGGCTTGTTGTCTCTTACTTTGACAGAGGCACAATTTTCAGTTTTTATAGATTTAGATTTAACTTCAGAGGAGAAAAAGAATGATGCTTTGCTTGTTTCAAGTGAACTCAAACAAGTGTGGTGTTTGAGAATTATTACTTAAGGTCTCAGTAACATAGTGTCTATGAAAAGTATTCACACTATCAGAAATTTAACCCTTTAAATGCTTTTACAAATCAATTATGATAAACAAAATTAGACTTTTTTGATATAAAAAATGTAAAAAAAAAAAAAGAATAAAAAATCTCAAAGTGATAACAGAATACTACAAAATAATGACAATAATGACATGGAGTCTGTTTGGACAGGTCTCAATCAGACTTGCAAATCTGGACATTGCAATTTTACTCCACTAACCCTAACCCCATCACTAATCTTTCCATTCAAAATTGTTCAAGCTCTCTCATGTTTTATGGGCATTAGCTGTGAACAGCACTTTTTAAGTCCTGCCACAAATTCTTGATTAGATAGACATCTGGACTTTGACTCGACCACTCCAGAACATCCTTCTTTTAGGTCCTTAAACCATTACTGTGTAGATTTAGGCATCTTTTAGGTATAAAATTTTTTATATATGACTTTTCTATATTTTGCTGCATTGATTTTATCTTCTACTTTTACAAGCCTTCTAGGGCCTGCTGCTAAAAAGGTGAAATGCTGCCACCATAAAAATTCACATTGGGGATAGTGTGTTTGTGGTAATGTGCAGTGTTTGGTGTGTGTCAAACATAGTTTTTTCTGGCCACAAAGCTCCACTTTGATCTCATCACACCAAATACCTTCTTTGCGTTTGACCATGGCGTCTTGAGTTTTGTTCAACAGAAGTTCAACAGAAGTTTTCTCATTGTCACTTTCAAGAAAGAGTTTGACTAGTGAAGAACTCAGACAAAAGTTGTTGTATGCTGAGTATCTTTCACCTCAGCTGCTGGAACTTGTAAGTTCTTCAGCGTAGTCATGGTGACCTAGAGCTCTCTCACTAGTGTCCTTTTTGCATGGCTGTTCTCACTAAGTTTGTGAGGACGGTCTAGTCTAGGCCAAAAAAAAAACAAAAAAACAAAAAAAAAAACGTGCTGTATTTATTCCATTTCCAGATGGTGAATTTAATTGAAATCCAGTGGATGTTCAGTGCCTGAGAGATTTTTTTTATGTATCCATCCCCTTACTTGTAAGTTTCAGTAATCTTTTCTCTGACTTGCTTGGGGTATTCGTTAGTCGTCATGTTTTAATTGTAGCGAGAAACACTGATAACCCAGTGAATGGACCTTCCAGACCCAGGTGTGTCACTTCAGACACACTCACTGCACTCAGCTGATCTCCATTTCACTCATTGTGAGACCACAAGCACCAGTTGGCTGGATCATTATTGAATTAGGTCAGCCACTTTAAAGAGGGTGAATATTTATGCAATCATTTATTTTATGTTGCATATTGTTATTTGCATGATATCATTAATCAAAAATTAATTTTCACATTGACATTAACATACTTTGATGCAAAACTCAGAGAAGATGTTTTTCTAGCTATGACGCTTTATGGTTTACCCTTTGTGTGGAGGCTGTCAGTTCTTGTCGAGAACAGTCAGGTTTACTGTTTTCTACATGAATGTACAGCCCATAAATTAGGACTCCCAATTAAAGATCTTTTTTAACTGGGATAATATTATAAGTGTCTCAGCAACTTAATGTTTGTTTGTCATTAGCTGTAATCCTCCTTGATACCTAACCATTTTACAAACCATGGCAGAGCACACTTTGGTTCCTGGCAGTGTTAGTGCTGAGGCTGACTCCTGAAAAAAGTTTGTGTAGCCTTGTCCTGTTTGGTAAAAACTGACACTAACTCTTTCAGTCAGGAGTGCAGCTCTGTGTGATCTAGCAGCGTATGCTAAGTGCTGCTGGAGCTAAAGGCTACTCTGTGGGCACCAGGGCAGATAGAGCACACTGAAACACACTGACTTTCCTTATTGACCTGATTAGACGGGGTGTAAGATGACATGGATCATACACACACTCATCCAACTGGAAACACAGTATAAAAAAAACAAACAAAAAAAACACTCATGCACACACATCAGGAGATTTCCCAGAGAAAGATGTACAGATACTGTATGGATGCATGGACAAAAAGAAGGGAGCTGGAAGATGAAGAAATCTGGAAGAAGTAACTTAATTTTGAATTTGGGATGTTTCCTCCTGGGGTGCTTTTTCAGCTCTGCTGGACTGTGGTGGTGTAAAAATTGGCTGAGATGCAATGTAGCATTCACATCATGGTTTCATTAGCTCCCATTCAGCCCCAGGCATTTCACACTGCATTTCCTCAACTCATCTGCCGCTTTTCAGATCTGCTCTCATTACAGAGAAAGGTAACAGAGAGTGTGTTGAAACTGGGAACTCCAGCTCACTCTCCTCTGAGTTAGACTGGTACTCCGTTTAGTAGATGCCATTGAAAGACACGCTTTTTTTTTCATTACAGTAAATGTTATTGATTGATGCAGACACTTGTGTGCCTTCAGCAATGTGGAAACTTTCCCCTCTACACCCCACGAATGAGGTAAAATCAGATTACATTTATTTCAGGGTTATTTTATCCATTAATCGCTGGCACTTTACTGTGCACATTGCCTGCAGGCATAGATTACGTTCAAATAAAGGCAGACACCGGAAGAGAGATTAGGGCATCTCATGAAGCCCTATAAGAGGTTTAGCAGGGAAAGTTAAGTTTAACCCTCATCTTAAAATGGTCAGTCTTTTTGATGTTAACTTAGGAAATATCTAAAACGTAAAAGGCAGAACTAGGACAGGATATTTCCTGCTTCATCTTATACTTACTTATCTTATTGTTAATCTTTGCTGTTGTACATGACACTTGAACTCATAATTGAATTTGTAAATCAAGATAACTTCAAGACAATCTAAGAAACCTGGGAGGTTTCAAAGCCTTTCAAGACGAGACACTGGAGATTTTATTAAAAGTCATAATTCCTATAAAGTTCTGCATAAGCAGTGCATACTACATGATGAATATCGTTCTACTTTTCTTTTAAGCTTAGCATACTACGAGTGGAGCAGTAACACATTTCTTGTAGTTGCTCACCAGGGGTCTCATGTGTAAAAGAATGCACAACTTTGTAGGGACAAATTTTGAAAAGTGCAATGCACAAAAAAATTCTGATGTGTGAAGCAGTGCGCACACATTTGGCTGCACAACTTTCATTTATACATTCCAAATTCAGTGAAATGGAGCACAGCTGCTGGTGCCACATGGATTGCCCTGTCCCCACCCATACATTTATACCCATTTGTGAATTGGTATAAAGACGCCCTCAGAAGACGCCCACCACGTGTCCAAATAACCATCGCAACTGTCCCTGCTTGTAGTAATACAAGTAATTCTAATAAAACATATTTTATTTAAAAGGTGCCTTTCATAGCACACAAGGTCATCTCAACAACAACAATAAAGAAACATAGTAAACTTCATAGCAAAAAATAACAACAAAACAAAAACAAAAAATAGTATTGATTAATCCAAGTGTTAATACTGTTTGAACAGCAGAGCTTTCAGCTGGAATTTGAAGACTACAAGTTATTTCACAAAGAGGAAGCATGTGTTGGACAAGGCCAGCGTGCCACTGCATTTATTAGGAACTATTGCAAATCTAAGTTGCACATTTACTACATTAAAATGCTTTCTATTCATAAAGACATGTTGAGGGATGACTGTCTGACCAGGCAGCAGCTCCAGCTGCACCGGTACTGTTAACGCACGGCTCCTTCTTTAAGGCTGGGGATAATAAACCATCACCAACACATCCCTACTGATCATTATGGTTTATACATGAGACCACAGGTTTGCAAATACCTCAGCAGATTTTTCATGACTCTTTTGTATTTGAAGTTTACATTTTTTAGATTTAGACTTGGTTACCTTGTCCTTATTAATACTGGAAGTTGCTGCATTTTTGGAATTATTAATTGACACATGAAACCAGGCAGAAAAGAAAAAAAAATATATATATATGGTGAAAAATAGTTTGTAAATAAAAATATATAAATTAAAATCTGAAAATATCCTTTGGAACACCTCAAAGACTCAAATGGACATCTCTGCAGAACTCTAGGAGAAAAACAAAGTTGAGGTTACTTGCTTCACATGAAATATTAATCTTAGTAGATTATTATAAACAAACAATTGTAGTTGTGTTCTTTTATTTCATGTAGCTTTTGCAGTTGTACCCTTTAAATAACTATAAAGGAACCTTGTTTCCTGTTAGCAAAGCTTGCAATAGTTTTTCCAAATACTTATGTCTTCCACACATTATTTTAGTTCAACCACTCACAAACTTATTTGCCTTTGCCACTTTTTTCATACAAAAAACATCAAAGTAGATGCAGTCTTCTTAAGTAAAGGTATGAAAATAGCAACTGTAAAAGCCAGCTATGCATTACACAAATTATGTATGGAATTTTGTCACTAATGAAAGCATTTTCTTTTTTATGAAGGAGCTTGTGAAGTCTTAACTGCTTTATTGACCTGGAAATAGCGGTGAAAAAGCAACATTGTGTTTTTCTTTTTCTCTTCTAATAACAAATATGCTTTCGTAGCACTACAAAAAAACTTAATGTGTGTTGTGAGACTGTCTTTCCAGACAAAACAAAATTCTTCTGAACTAGTGGGACATAACCTCCCATCCAGTTTTCTCCAGCTCTGGCACTAAGCAAGCCTCCTCAGACCAATTACCTTATTTTCTAAAAGGTAACACTCTGGAGTGTTAAAAACTGAGGCAATTGTCCATGCAACTGTTTTTTGTTGTAATGGCACTTATCATTGATTACAGAATGATAAAATTGTTTTTTTTAATATGGGCTGTACCTCATTTTCTGACAGACACTTACTATAATGATATTTCCCTTCAGATGGTGTGTAGCTGATCATTGTTAGCTCAAAAATTATTAAAATGTTCAGATAGATTTTTCTTGAAGGAAATGCTGTTAATTTCTCAGTCTGTTTTCTATATTTTCTTCCATGTTTTCCAGAGTTTATTTAATGTGTTGAAGAACACAAATCATATCAATTCAGGATTTACATTTAATGCCACAGTTTTTTTCAGGACAAAAGTATTGATTTAATTCTTACCATTTGCCTTTCTGTGTTCTGTAGGGTATGATGGGTGTAGTGGGCTGGACCTTGGTCCTACTCTTCTCAGTCACGATGCCTGTGGCATCTCAAAAGCCTCCAAAACTCAAGGTGGGTGTGATTCTAGGCCAGACACGCCCAGTAGCTGACCAGAACCTTCAGCCTCCTCAACGCCCTGATGATCCACTGGAAACCTCTGTGTTCATCCTGAAGATCAACCAGACAGACCCAAAGTCTGTAATCATAGAGGTGAGAACGGTTTACATCCTTAAGTATTTTAAGGAATCACACATTTGACAACAAACCTTCTGACACCCTTGGGCAACAAAATAATCGTTTAAACTTAAAACTAACAAAAGTTCAATGGGGTCCCCTTCTGTTGTTCTGTGGTTATCACAAATCAGGCCTGGAGCTGGTGCACATTGGGTGGCAATGTGCACCAGCTGAGCCTGGTGGCACATTTGGGCTGAGCCTGGTGGCAGCCAGGCTCAGCCCAAAGAGCCAGGCTCAGCCCAAAGAGGAGACATGGGTCCCCCTTCCCATGGGCTCACCACCTGTGGAAGGGGTGAAAGGTGCTGTGTGGGATGGGTGGTAGCTGGGGGAGGGGATCCTGGCGATGCAATCCTCAGTTTCAGAAGCTGGCTCTTGGGACGTGGAATGTCACCTCTCCACAGCCACTGTTACTATTCACTGACCACTACATGGTGGTGAGTTGGCTCTGGTGGTTGGGGAGGATGCCGGCCGGTCAGACTTGGCAGGCCCAAACATGTTGTGAGAGTCTGCTGGGAATGTTTGGCAGAGTCTCCTGTGAGATGGA